>NC_137818.1:34788651-34801151 GCF_963921795.1 Nannobrachium achirus | reverse complement strand
GGGCACCGCACTCGCTCAGGTCCTTACGTTACGCGTGCCGAGTATATACTGTACACATGTCCATATACAGTAGGCATAGTGGTCGGATCTATGGCTCTGGACAACCGGATCTCTGTATCTGTCAGTCCTTGTCACTTTAATGGGAGCACGGAATTCAGGTTCGGGTTCAGGTTCGGTTTATTAGTCAAATGCGTATCCATACAAGTACAGACAAACAATGAAATGCTTGTGCCAAGAGCACTCTCAGCCTTATTGCACACAAAACAATACGACAACAACAGGTCACCCAGGACAACCCAAAAAACAACAAAACAACCATACAGTGTGACAGTGTACAGTTTAAAAACTGCGTATATTGTACATGACTACCTACGTCTCGCTTCCATCTCTTCGTTAAGCAACCTGATTGCTTGAGCATAAAAACTATTACTGAAACGGGTGGTGTGAGATTTGATGCTCTGGTAACGTTTTTTTGAAGGGAGGAGATAGAACAGGGAATGGGCGGGATGACAGCTGTCCTTTAAGATGTTCTCTGTCTTTTTCTTACAGCGTGTGTTATAGATTGTGTGTAGCTGTGGTAATTCTGTGCCAATGATTTTGGCAGCTCTCTTCACAATTCTCTGTAACTGTTTACTGTCTTGAGCAGTCACGTTACCAAACCACACTGTTATGCATCCTGTCAATACACTTTCTATGGTACAGCGATAGAAATTAACAAGAGCCTTGGTGCTTAGGCCAAATCTCCTGAGGCGCCGCAGAAAGTACAATCGCTGCTGCGCTTTCTTAAGGATACCTTCGCTGTTTTGAGACCATGTGAGTGAGTTTGTTATGTGAACACCCAGGAATTTGAAACTGTCCACTATGTCTACAGGTGAACCATTTATGGTTACGGGACTGTGATTGACTTCAGATTTCCTAAAGTCAACGATGATCTCTTTTGTTTTACTAACATTTAGAGAGAGATTGTTATTCTGGCACCATAGGGTTAGCTCTTCAATTTCCCTCCTATAGGCCCTCTCATCATCGTTGGATATTAGTCCTATAACCGTGGTGTCATCTGCAAATTTGAGAATAGAATTATTTCCACACCTGGCAACACAGTCATAGGTGAACAGACTATACAGCAAGGGACTGAGGCAACAGCCCTGGGGCGCTCCAGTCCTGGTCAATATCTTAGATGAATGCTTGTTCCCTATTCGTACAGATTGTGGCCTGCCTGTCAAAAAGTCAAACAGCCAGTTGCAGATACTACTGCCCAGACCAAGACCCCTGAGTTTCAACACAAGCTTAGATGGTACAATCGTGTTAAAGGCAGAGCTATAATCTATGAAGAGTAGTCTGACATAAGAGTTCTTATTCTCCAGATGTTTCAAGGCAATGTGTAGTGCGAGAGAAATAGCATCATCGACTGATCTATTAGCACAGTATGCAAACTGTAATGGATCAGTATTGGCAGGGATAATGTGCGTTATATGTGATATAACCATTTTTTCCAGACACTTCATAAGAACAGAGGTCAAAGCCACAGGGCGATAATCATTAAGACAGGTGACAGGTTTTTTCTTTGCTATGGGTACAATTATGGTTTCCTTGAAACACAACGGTACCACACACAATGACAGGGACATATTGAAAATGTCAGTAAAGACTCCCGAAAGCTGGTCAAAACACAACTTAAGGACACGTGAGGCAATCCCATCAGGACCGGCCGCCTTATGAGTCCCAACGCTTTTAAAAGTTTTACTCACATCTCGTTGTGTCACCTGCAGCTCCACCGCACCGGGTGTACCCCGCACCGGTGTAACTGGGTCCGTGTTGTGAGATTCAAAGCGGGCGAAAAAGTTATTCAATTCGTCCGGTAGAGAGTCCGAGGTGTTAATAACAGCCGGCTTCGGTTTGTAATCCGTAATCGCCTGCAGCCCTCTCCACATACGCCGTGCGTCACAGCCACTATAGTTGTTCTCCAGTTTGTCCCTATATTGTCTCTTAGCGTCTCTGATCGCCCTCCTCAGGTCGTATCTGGATTTTTTGTACCGTTCCTCGTCCCCAGATTGAAAAGCGGCTCGGCGCTCCCTCAACTTCAGACGAGTATCCTGGTTCATCCACGGCTTCTCGTTGGGATAGGAGCGAACGGTTCGCGCTGGGATGCAATTATCCACACAGAATTTAACATAGCTGGTGACAGTGTCAGCATAGTTATCCAAACTTGTGGCTGAGTCTTTGAAGATGGACCATTCTGTCGATTCAAAGCAGCCCTGGAGTTTAGATACATTATCTGTGGACCAGCACTGTACAGACCTCACCCTGGTTTGCTCGCTCTTCATCCTCTGCTTGTAGGCAGGTAATAGTAGCACCGCATGGTGGTCAGATCTCCCAAAGTGGGGCCGTTGGACCGCTTTGTAGGCATCCTTGATGGTGGAATAACAGTGATCCAGCGTCCTTACCTTCCTTGTTGGGCACTTAACGTGCTGGTAGAAGTGCGGCAACACCGATTTCAAGTTGCAGTGGTTAAAGTCCCCCGCCACGATTGAAATGGCTTCCGGGTGCTTATTTTCCTGCTTACAAATGACATCGCTTAGCTCGTCCATAGCTTCGGATGCATTCACTTCTGGTGGGATGTATACAGCCGTCAGCAACACACAAGGAAATTCTCTGGGTAGGTAAAACGGTCTGCACCGTAGTGTTAAGTGCTCCAGCACCGACGAGCAGTGGTGTGAGACTATATCCACATTAGTGCACCAAGAGTCGTTGATGTAAAACAGAACACCGCCCGCTTTCGTCTTCCCCGTGTTTGCCATCGAACGGTCCGTGCGGAACACAGAGAAGCCATCTAGCTGTACCGCCCTGTCAGGAACGTCAGCCTTCAGCCACGTCTCCGTGAAACAGAGCACACAGCAGTTCTTTATATCCCTTTCAACGCGTAGCCGGGTTCGGAGGTCGTCCATCTTGTTGTCGATCGCTTGGACGTTTGCCAACAGTATGCTGGGGATGGGTGGTCGCGAAGGGCGTCCACGTAGCTTCACTAGTGAGCCCCCTCGCTTCCCTCTCTTCCTCCTATGGCCACGCCATGGTGGAACCGTGCTGGTGTTGTTGTTATACAGTTCTCCCGGCAAATCCGGTCTGAAAACGTCCGAGGCAACAAATCTCAAGTCCAGTAACGTCTGGCGATCGTAGGTCATCGTACAGGACGCATTACGTGCAAAAACAGTGACATACAACATAAAAACCAGCAACAAGGCAAGAGCAGCTCTCAACGTGTCGCCATGCCACGGCGCCATCTTGGAAGATCTGTGGGTGTGTCAACCTGATCAACCAAGGAATGTAGGAGCAAGGAATGAGCACGGAACTCCATGTATGGAGATAACTAACTTTGCGGACAGAACGGACAGAATGTGTCTTGTTTGATACCATGTGCGATTTTTTTACCCAATTACTGGATGTCAAGTCTCCTGGTTTTCTTCAGTCCACTAATACTAGCGGTTTTCAAATGTTTTATTTTCAAGGACCAGCTTAACTTGTGGGTGGTGTCAATTGACTTGATTAAGAGTCCTTCACCTTTTTAACTTAGCCCCGCCCCCTCCTCTGATTGGCCCAAACTTTATTTGGCTTTACTCATTAACTGTTTGTCGTACACACTTCTGAGTGGTGTCAATTAACTTCATTAAGAGTCCCTCACCTTAATTGGTTTAACTTTCCCCCGCCCCCTCCTCTGATTGGCCGAAACTTTATTTGGCTTTACTCATCAACCGTTTGTCGTACAAACTTGTGGGTGGAACCAATGCCACTTACAGGCCTCTTTGTGTATACTGTGTCTTTTTATGCCAATCCCGAACTAGTTCGTGAAACTAGTTCTGGATATATACTGTATATACAGTAACCTAAGCCTTACCGTAACATTGGGGCTGTCCATTGATGATGGCTGAACCTCGCGGTTTGTTTAGATTAGGCCAGGGGTCCTCAATAGGCGGACCGCGGTCCATGTCCGGACCGCGGGGCACCTCCGACCGGACCGCGGCACATTTCTGAGAAATCTCCGCACAGTTGTATCGGACTGACTGTGTGTGATGTGCGTTTGTGTGTGTGCTCATTCGCTCAAACACATACACAGGCTCACAAGACACACCCCTCCGCCAATTTGCAAGCCCACAAAGCGTCGCGGATGCAACGTGCTGTGGGCTTGCAGATCAAAGGTTTTCCTTCCCTCCGATGCAGTCTTCTCTCCATGCTGCTCCCCCCTCCCCTCCCCTCTCCACACACTCATGCCGCTCACTGCCTGAAAAAAGTTGCTAAAACCTCTTGGAAACCATTGCTCCCACTGGATTAATAACAGAGATCTTCTACCTTTGGCTGTTCAATTGGAGAGGACAACAGCAACACATTAAAATCCACGATGTAAGGCTCCAACTGCTTGCATAGAGGAGAAATGGTCGCGATGCGTGATCATGCGTCTTTAACAATGTGATGTGTCGTCGCATATTATTGCCAGCTATCCTAGGCTGTGTTAGGTTAATAACTATGACTCGTTGACCCGGTCATTTGACATAGGCAATCAGCACAGTCTCGCTTGTGCAGTAGGCTACGTGTGTCAACTGAATGTCAAGTAATCCTCTCCCCCTCATGCTAAGTTCCACTTTATTTTCCATTCTGAACGACAAGCCTAATATTGCATTTAGGCTCTTTAGTTTCCAATAATTAAACTATAAGCCAGTGTTTTATTGCTACACAATAAATGGTAAATAATGTAGCCTACTCATGCATAAATAATTATCCATCCATCCATCCATTCATCTTCAACCGCTTATCCGGCATCGGGTAGCAGGGGTAACAGTTCCAACTGAGATTTCCAAAGTTCCTTAATAATAATAATAATTAAAATAAACAATTCTAATGATTATAATCAACATACATACATACAGTACATACTGTATAAATGTACTGTCCTTATTTCGCCTTCGCCTTTTTTTCGGACCCGGACCTGTTTCAAAAAAATATTTCTGGACCTTCAAGATTTGTATTTGAGGACCCCTGGATTAGGCGTTGACATCATCACGCAGCGAAAATCCTCCATTTAATCCAATGCATTTTGCTGGAGAAAACCTTTATCTGAAATGTATGTTTTTATTGGCGAGAACCACATTTTTCCACGGCTAGATGGCAAAATAATTATCGGCTAACTATAGCTTTAGCCTATCCATGATGGACCGCAACAACATCCGGGTCAGAGTCATGTGACACGCGAATGTGCTGACGTGCACGCGTGAGCACGCTGCAGTTTCAAAATAAAGCGCAGCTAATAGGCCAGAATGGCTGGCGTTCTACGGTTGGGTTCTTAAACGTGTAGGTTAATTAAATACTATGGGTCCAATGATCACGATTAAGACTCTAAAAACAGCTGGATGATTTTACATGCATTCATTCAGCTTCTAATTTTAAATTGAGTAACTTCTGTCCCTCTGTTGACATGGCATTTACAGCATCAAAAATGTTTTGCCATTGCTGGGCTTATTCATTTCTATTACTGAAGTTCTGAAAAATTCACTTCAACATCAACTTCAGTTTATTGTCATACCTCCAGACAAGGTCCCCCTATGGGATAACCAGCGCCATCTGGCGCTGCAACAGAGTAAAACTCATAAGCTCCCGTACGAGAAATATCATTTGTCGGTAGGGCTGTCAATCACAAACGAGGGCGCCGCCCCCGAGTGTATAAAAGCCCTGCGGGCTATCATAACTTCCTCTTCCGCACCTCTGCTTACCTGCAACTAGTGTCGCGAACTCAGCCATATAAGTATAATTTTCTTTAAAGTTTAGCCTAAGCGTTGACTAGGAAAGTCGGCCACTGGCCTTTAGAGATTATTCTCCTGTACGTTTCTAATTCTATTCTTCCTAACAGTTCGGTCTTTTTCTTCACTTTCGCTTTGAGTCTTTACTTCTTCTCTGTACGTTCTGCCACGTGTCTCCCTGCCTTAGCTTAGCTTCGCTTAGCTTCGGTTAGCTCACGATGGCAGCTCGTCGACCTACAGTTAGCAGCCTGCTAGCTAGGGTACCGAAGAAGTGCGGCCTTCCCAGCTGCAAAGGCCTCATCGCCAATGAAGATACACATCCGTTCTGCATTGTCTGCATGGGGGTAGGACACGCCTTGGCCTCTCTGTCCCCTCCGGCCCCGGCCACGGGGGTGAACTGTCCTGAATGCCTCCAGTACGATGTTCCAGCCCTCGAGGCACGATGTGAGATCGCTGCCGCAGGCTACGGCCTTCACACCACGGTCTCCGCCGGAACCCTCCCAGACACCTCTCCTCGTGTGCCGGACAGCGCTGTACGCCACAGCGCTGCTTCTCGCCACGTGGTTAGGCCTCCAGCGGCCTCGCCCTCTGCTAGCTTCGGTAGCCCCGTTGCTAGCGGGTCTGCGGCCCCTGTTTCCACTGCTGTTTCTCCGACGGGCTCGACTGGTGCCGTGCCCAAGAAGAGAACATGCAAGACCGCCCACGTTGTTTCTCCGCCAGCTACAACTTGGACCGTCCCCCCCAAGGAATTCCACCCTCTAGTCGTCGGTGACATTCCTCTCTCCTTCTCTGTCCCCCAGCTACGGGCTATGCGGCCACCTAGCCCCGTCTCCTGGCATGCTAGCGACGGAGACGAACCGGAGCTAGAGGACTACGACTTGGAGGAGTTGGACACGGAGGGTGAGTACTCGGAGGAGGACGAGTCCTCTTTCCCCTCCGGACAGGGCGGAGGCGCGGCCAGGGTGGTTCCTCATGCCGAGGCTTCCATCTCCGCCGCGTCCTCCCAAGCCCCTTCTGCCTCTCTCCCCCCTTCCATGCCGGCTGGGGCGAGAGGGGCAGCGGCGCAAGACCCAGACTCCATCCCCATGGACGAGCTCTCGGTGCTGGAACGCGCCACCATCCGTTGTGGCCTGGAGCTGCCACTCGGAGATGCGCCACTCGGACCACGGGCTAGGATTCCTCTCCTGGGCCAGGATTTGGAGTCCTCTCCCCCGCGTCGGATGGAAAAGCTACCACTAGTCCCAGGCTTTGCAGAGGCCCTGCATTCAACCTGGACTACACACAAGGACCCCCCCAAGCTCCCCTTCCTGGTCGATTACCGCGACTCAGAGAAGGCGGGAATCCCCTTGTGCCCTCCCATGGACAAGCTGATGGCCCAGTCCCTGGTAGGGAGCCTCAAGCCCAACCATGAGCGGACCGGTCCTGGAGGCCGGCCTCCCCTCAATCTGGCCGTGGGTAAGAAGCCTCCTGGGTTTGCCATAGCCTTTGATGACAAGCAGTCTTCAAGGGTGAGGAACTCTTACAGATCGTCCGCGCTGGCAGCCAGGACGATGAACGCCACCCAGCTGCTGCTTTCCTCCACCAGGCGCCTCCTCAGCGAGATGCGGGAGGTGCCTGACGTGTTGGTGGAGGAAATGGACAAGTCGCTGCGCATGCTGATGGACCTGAATGTCCACGCGATCGAGTGGCTTGGACATGGCATGGATTATTGCATCCAGGCGGAACGTGCCAGGTGGCTAAACAAGGTACAGTGTCCTGGCAGTTCCGGAGAGGAGACCGAGAAGGTCCTGCAAGACCTCCCCGGCCACCCTACCTCCCTCATGGGCGGTGGACTGGAGCTTCTCCGCCAGGAGGTGGCGGATAAGAAGATCACTCTGGAGCTCCTGGGAGCCACGACGGACCCCCAGGTACCCAGAAAGGAAAAGAGACAGGGACGGAGCAAGGCCCCTGGTCAGGCTGACAGGGGGCGCTCTTCCTCCAAGCAGGGGAAACAGAACAATCCCCCTAGGACCCCCTCTTCTTCCTCCGCGGGACCCCCTCGCACTGCAGCGGGGGCTCAGGCCCGCTCTCAATCCCGCCACCCTCCCAGGCACGGGATACCGGCCAGCTCCCACAAAGCCCGTGGGAAGCCGCCGCGAAAGTGACACTGGACTCTGGCGGGGTCCCCCTGAAATTTCAGGGGACCCCCCCTTGCAAGCGCAGACGTTTGGACATTACAAACAATTTTTCTCATGCCAAGAAATTAATGTTTTTTCCTCCTCTGTGCTCTCCTCCAGTGCCTGTAATAAAAAGTGTGTTGATGAAACAATGCCTGTTTATTTCAAACCCACCTGCTTTACTACAGACGACCCCATTTTGCATGAATTTAACCAGTGTAGAGAAGTCCAGGCTGGAATTTCTTTCCACTCAGAAAATATCGCTTCCTCCAGTCATGCAGACAGGTTACAAGCAGAATATTTCTCTTTGCAAAATGTTCCCAGACAAGCTAATTCCTATTCACAGTGGTATAGTCTCTCTAGTGTGCAATACCCCTCTGTCTCCACCGAGCGGCACTGTTATGCCGACTCTAGTTCAGGACAGGAGTTTGGTCTTAGCGTCAGGGAAGAAGCCAACACATATCACCCAGGGTCGGCCTCGTCTTCCCGCAAGGAAGCATATAAAGGCCTTAGCACAGGTTATAAACGTAAATACAATTCCCCGAGCCGGGGATTATGTTACTTATGCGATGAACCCTGTCCCCCGGGCTCCACGTTGTGTGTCGCATGTATTTTTAACAAGCGAGGCTTCTTGGAGGTCACGTGTTCGTCCCCCACCGGATACGGAAATAAGCGTACCGGAAACGGAAACGCTCTTTCCGCCGGTGACTCCGCGCCTTCCGGCCCGGCGTCTAGCGGATACGGATACGTGCCCGGATATGGAACCTTTCCCTCCCGGCCCAGTAGTTCCGCTCAGGCGGTACAACCCCAAGGCTTCTCCGTTGCTCAGCAACACGTTAGCACAGTGTGCAGAGCAATGGAAACGTTGCAATCCGAATCACTGGGTGTTTCGGACGGTGACGCGGGGTTACAGACTACAGTTCGCGAAAAAACCCTCCCTATCCAGCAAGGTTATTTATACTCGAGCCCGCGGCTTGAAGGCCGATGCCTTGAGGGAGGAGATAAGCTCACTATTGCGCAAGGGCGCTATAGTGGAGTTATCACGCGACCAGAGCCGTTTAGGCTTCTGGAGCCGTTATTTTCTGGTTCAGAAAAAAGGAGGGGGGCTGCGTCCGATTATGGACTTACGTGCTCTGAACAAGCACTTGAAAAAGTTCAAATTCAGGATGTTGGCGTCAGAGTCACTGATGAAATCAGTGAGACAGGGGGATTTCCACTGTTCAGTGGATCTGAAGGACGCTTATCAGCACATCCTCATTTATCCCCCACACAGGAAGTTCCTGCGGTTCGCCTTCGAGGGGCGCCTGTACGAGTACACAGTCCTCCCTTTCGGTCTTTCTCTGAGCCCTCGGGTTTTCGTGAAAGTGACCGAGGCAGCCATTGCTCCACTGAGGCATCAGGGAGTCAGGCTGGCGAACTACATAGACGATTGGATGATTTCCGCCGCCTCCTGCTCAGAAGCGGCGCGCCATACCAATCTGGTGTTGTCACACCTGAAGGCCTTGGGTTTCAACGTCAACTTTGGCAAAAGTATGTTGTTACCCTCCCAGCAGATTTCCTTTATAGGAATATCTCTGGACTCGGCCACCATGTCCGCTCGCCTCTCCCCGGAGAGGGTGGACAGGTTTCTGGCTTGTCTCGGCTCCTTCCGACTGAACCAGGTGGTCAGGTACAAGGAGTGCATGAAGTTGACTGGGCTGATGGCTTCAGCAGTGCAACTTCTGCGTCTGGGCAGGTTTCATATGAGACCTTTCCAGCGGTGGTCACTGGCGCTCAGGATTCCTTCCCTGCAAGGGTACAGGAAGGTGACAGTCAGCCAGGTCTGCATGGACGCTCTGGTCCCATGGAGGGACCAGGCGTTGTTGACAAGTGGGGTCTCCATGGGCGAAGTGGTGTCACGCAAGGTGATCACCACAGACGCCAGCCGCTCGGGGTGGGGCGCCACCCACGAGGGGCGCTCAGCCAGGGGTCTTTGGACCCAGGCCATGTTGGAGTACCACATCAACTATCTGGAATTAATGGCGATCTACTTGGCGCTCAAGCATTTCGAACCATTTCTCCGGGGTTGCCATGTCCTGGTCAGGACGGACAACACGGCGGCCCTGTATTATCTCAACAAACAGGGCGGCCTCTCCTCGCGGACGCTGGATCAGCTGGCGCGCGAGATGACCCTCTGGTGCTTGCCTCGGTTGAGGTCCATCAGAGCCTCCCATGTCCCGGGCCTTCAGAACGGCGGCGCCGATCTGTTGTCCAGGGGGGAGCCTCGTTACGAGGATTGGTCTCTCCACCCTGCGGTGGTGAGGCAGATTTTCTCCAGGTTCGGTCGACCGCGAGTCGATCTCTTTGCCTCCCAGGAGAACGCGAAGTGCCCCCTTTACTTTTCAGTGAGGGGACCTTCTCCTCTGGGGATGGACGCGTTTGCTTACGAATGGCCACAAGGTCTTCTCTACGCGTTTCTACCCCTGGAACTGATTCTTCCCACTCTGGAGAGGATCAGATGTTCCGACCAGGAGGTTCTTCTGGTGACACCATCCAGGGGAGTGTGGAGGTCTCTGATCACCCCACTGCTCTCTCAACCCCCTTGGCGGCTTCCCTTGCTCAGGGATCTGCTGCGCCAGGCAGGGGACGAGATCTTCCATCCAGACCCACGGGGCCTAGACCTGTGGGTTTGGCCCGTGAGAGGGAGAACCTGCTTGCAGCAGGCTTCTCACCGATGGTTGTAGCCACTATTCAGAGTGCTAGAGCCCCCTCTACTAGGGCTGTGTATGATGGAAGGTGGAATGCCTTTTTGGACTGGTGTGAGCTACAGGAGCCACCTGTGGTGGCTCATATAGCTTCGGCCCAGAAGGTGTTAGATTTCCTGCAGGACCGCCTGGACCATGGTCTGGCGTTCTCTACACTGAGGGGTTATTTAGCGGCTATTGATGCCTGCCACCTGGGGGTGGCAGGCAAAGGCCTTTCTAAAATCCCTGAGGTGGTCCAGTTCATGCATGGTGTGGACCATTTGAGACCTGTGACCAGAGCCTTGTTTCCTGTTTGGGATCTACAAGTGGTTCTTGAGGGCCTTTGCAAGGCACCCTTTGAACCGATTGGGAGGACCTCTTTGAAACATTTAAGTTTCAAAACAGCTCTTTTGCTTGCCTTGTCTACGGCTAAGCGTGTGAGCGACCTTCATGCGCTCTCTGTGAGCCCTGATTGTATGAGGTTTCTCAATAATGACTCCAAGGTTCTTCTTAAACCTCTTTTGAGTTTTATTCCTAAGAACCGAGTGGTCCCGAAGGAACCTGTTGTTTTGACGGCTTTCCATCCTCCTCCGTTTGCATCAGAGGAGGATAGGCGTCTTCATTGTCTTTGTCCAGTTAGGGCCCTGAAGGCCTACTGTGATAGGACGGTGGACAGCAGGTCTACTTCTCAGCTTTTCGTGGTCATGAATGCCCGTCAACGGAAAGCGGTGTCCAAACCCACTCTGTCGAGATGGCTTGTGGATGCTATTAGGTTGGCTTACACCCGGTCTGGGTCTGAAGTGCCGGAAGCACTTAAGGCCCACAGTACTAGGGGTGTGTCTA
Source organism: Nannobrachium achirus (assembly GCF_963921795.1). Classification (NCBI taxonomy): domain Eukaryota; kingdom Metazoa; phylum Chordata; class Actinopteri; order Myctophiformes; family Myctophidae; genus Nannobrachium; species Nannobrachium achirus. The sequence goes on along the minus strand of NC_137818.1, from coordinate 34,789,646 downwards.
CCTCTTGGGCTTTGTCCAAAGGTGTCTCCATTGAGGAGATTTGTGCAGCGGCGAATTGGTCTTCGCCGTCCACCTTTGCGACCTACTATCACCTGGACGTTGCGCCTTCTGCTATGGCGCATACGGTTCTGGGTGCTGCTGCCCTTCCTACTATGTAGTGGGGCGGCTCTCTCCCCTTCCTGAGATAGCATGCTGCTGTCTCTAGGATACGTGGGGGGACCCTGAGTTTTTCCCTTATTTTATTGCAATTTTATAAGGTGGACCTGTGTCTGCCCTTAGTGCATAAGGCAGGCCTCGGTCTGTCAGGGTCTTTTTCTGTCTGAACACGCCCAGGCCCTGTGGGTCTGGGTCGGATCAGTCCTGAAAGGGGTCACGTCGGTTGACAGGACCTCCTTTCCGGGTGTGGTCGGTGTGCACGACAGTCTTGTCGGTTCATGACTTCTCGGGGAGTATATGAGTCCCATAGGGGGACCTTGTCTGGAGGTATGACAATAAACGTATAGGTTCCGAACGGAACCATGTTTATTTAATACCGGAGGACAAGGTCCCCCGAATAAAGCCCCTCGGTTCGCTAGTTGCGGGCGCAGAGGTGCGGCTTTAGAGGAAGTTATGATAGCCCGCAGGGCTTTTATACACTCGGGGGCGGCGCCCTCGTTTGTGATTGACAGCCCTACCGACAAATGATATTTCTCGTACGGGAGCTTATGAGTTTTACTCTGTTGCAGCGCCAGATGGCGCTGGTTATCCCATAGGGGGACCTTGTCCTCCGGTATTAAATAAACATGGTTCCGTTCGGAACCTATACGTTTATTGTCACATCACAAGATTATAAAAGCTATAAAAAAGTGAGTGAAATTATTTGTGCAAGCTGCCCACAAAAACATTACAGTAAATTATCCACAGGAGTTGAATGGTAGCAGGCTCCATAAATGGTGCATTTATATAGCGCCATTATCCAAGGCGCTTTGCAGAGATTGTGCATTACATTCATCCAT
>NC_137818.1:34778651-34786151 GCF_963921795.1 Nannobrachium achirus | reverse complement strand
TGTAGATCGGCTATTTTCACTACTTCTTAAAAATTATTAAAAATCATTATATGTGTTTTTTTATTCATGAATTTCTTTTGGGGGAATGTTTTGCCAAAATGTAGGAAACAAAAAATTAAGGGAAACATAAAAATGTGTCTGCAACCCACAAATGGGTCCCGACCCAGTGTTTGGGAAACAGTGCTCTATAGCATACGCCATTTGACCCGGTCAAAGCAAACGCCGCAAATCAAGTCCTGAGGCAAGGGGAAACATGCCACTGCACCATGGGAAATTGTCAATTTGCATGTCTGCAGTGTGCACGTCTGCTGTGTGCCTCTGGCCAACGTGCCTGGCCCAAAATAGCACCCTGGGAGTTAAATTAACAGTCAAGATTCACAGAGCTTTGGACCTGTGCCCTTCCAGAGGCCGTTCCTATCCTCTCTTCTCTGCCTCTCCGCTCTTTTTGTTTGCTCTCTCATTTCCTTGGTCGCTTCCTCCTTTATGCCTCCTGTTTGTTCAGATTAATTCTCATTCCTTCAATCTCCCTCCATCTCTGTTCTCGTCCACCTCCTCTGTCCTCACGTTTCATCCCTTTCAACCCGTTATTAAGACATCCGACATTCGGGGACCCACTTTTGTCTCCCATTATGCAGGTCCATGGACTGTTATTACGGACCAACTGCAGATCAAGAGTGTGATTGCGGGCCGGGCCTGTCTGTGGATTGACACTTTAATAAAATGTTTTTTTTATTTTGTATTTTGTGCTAGTCAGACCCCCCCCCCCCCCCCAACATTAAATCACCAAATTGCAACACTGGTCACGGGATCTGCAGGCCTTCAAAAACTGTATATCTAAGGTACGTGTGTGCTTGTATAGCTTTAGCATTCAGTATAGACCAGTGGTACTCAATAGGCGTACTCAAAAGTCTCACGAGAGCTTTTCTGTGCAGTACAAAACACTACGCTTGTATAATGGACTGTCATCTCCATGACAACAGCTCGTTGAGGAACCGACAGGTTGTTGATTGGGGTCATTGAGAGTTCAGTGTGCAGACGATACTTTTGGTTTTGATCAGTGCACTAGACACTAGACGCTAGAACCAATACTGTTCGTCCGCAGTATTAACAATAGTAGAAGCCTAGATTTCAAACGTGAATGAAAATGGCATGTTCAAAGTTCGTCACCATTGTCACCAGTGTGCCCCATTGGTCGAACTCCCATTGGGTCGAACAGCGTCGTCAGGTTAGATAGTTAGATAGTAGTTTACTGAAGTTAGGGTTAGGTTTAGGCATAGTTTTACTGAAGTTAGGGTTAGGGTTAAGGTTAGGTTTTGGTGGTTGGACCAAAGGGTGTTCGACCTAATGACATGTTACCACGATAGCGCACGAATGGTGGGTCGTACCGGGACAGGGGACGGCCCGTTGGATCCGGGATTCCGGACTGGCAAAGCGCATAACGGTCTGAGCTGCCGAGCCTTTTCCGCCGCTCCCAGTCCGGCCTGGGCACGAAAAAGAAATAAGTACAAAATCGAGGTCGAGGGATGTCCTAGTCACGATTGTCATTTATGTCATTTGTTCTTATTTTCCAATCACTTTGTTTTGTTTTCTATCGGCTACAGCTCCTTTTCTCTCTTCCGGTGTTTTCTATAGGCCTACTGCATACTTTCTCTCCTCTCCTCTAGTCCTCTGCTCTATCTCTCTATTTTTCTCTATTCATCTGTTTGTTTCTAACTAAACTCTTCTCCCTCCTCTCCTTTTTCCTGCCCTCGTTTGTCTGTCCACACCTGCTTAAATGCGTGCTGTCGTCCTCTCTTCCATCCTTATCTTCTCCTCTCATCCCATAACCGCTATGACAATGCCACGCCTCATCTGCTCTGCAGCACACACACACACACACACACACACACACACACACACACACACACACACACACACACACACACACACACACACACTCACACTCACACTCACACTCACACACTTTCATCAGGAAACATGAACAGCCATCAAATCCGCCATGACCATTTAAGATAAACCCTCTGCTAAATGGAAGCTTATATTGCCCATGGCCAAACTCTGTAATTTCCTCAAATTTAACAGAAGCTATTTATTTCCTGTGCGCAACATGTTGTTATCATATTTCTTTATACAGAGTACAATTGCCCATACAAATTCTAATAAAAATGCAGTTGCAACTGGAAATCCCACCAAATTTTCTCGTTAGGTAATATGCTAGTGACTCTCTGGATATATGCGAGATTTTCCCAGGTAAACAGCACTATCGTAGTTCTACCCAGTAAATCATCTGTGTGGACCCACACCATTATGTATTTGTACCTCCTCTGCCATACCTATATAAACATGGCTGGCTGGATTCAAATGCACCCTTGTGAATTCAAATACCAAACCCTCCTCATAAAGAGAGCCAGCCCAGATATAAATCACCATCATATAAATCGCCTCATATTTCTCTCCTCCCTCCATCTGACATTTATCCATCCATTCATCCATCACACAGACCTTATCGGGTGGAATTGAACACCCGGCCTGCTTTCAACACTGCTTCACATTCATGCAGTTACCACACAAGCACTGCTCGGAGCTGCCTAGTAATAATACAATATATTTTACTGTTGTTAATCACGGTCTTCTACTGTTGGCTGAAACAGCCCAATACAAACACTGTCTTCTACTGTGGCTGAAACAGCCCAATACAAACACTGTCTTCTACTGTGGCTGAAACAGCCCAATACAACCACTGTCTATAGGCACAGAGCCTTTAAGTACCCTACCCCAAACCCGTTTAAATCAAAATGTCAGTCAAGCACAGCCCAATCCAAATCGCCCTACCATTTCAATCATTAGTGCTCTGACATTTACGCAAACTGTGCCCCATTATAAATCAACCCCACGCCATTTAAATAAACCTCTCCCACTTATACAGTATAGCAGTGGTACTGTGCTTTCATTTAAATCAACCACATTCCCATATTTCAAATAACAGTGGCCCTAATAAAATCAAACTCTCTCCCACCGTTATAATGAAACTGGTTTCACTCTTCAATACAGCCACACTTTACAACAACTCCATTTTACATTTACAGTAAATCAATGGTGGGCCACTATTTAAATTAATAGTGTCCCCATTTAGCCTATTTATGTATCTATCAAAATGAACCACCATTATAATAAAACTAGATAGATATTCCCATTTATGATAAACAGTATTAAGTTATACTTTGGCATTCTCATAAACTATTTTATAAATGTTTGAAAGTGTCACATTGTCATGTATGCATGTAAGCTTATATATCTACTTTATTAACAACATTTTCAATAGGCTAATTGTCAAAATACCTACAGTATCACATGGATGCGTGTAAACATGTCACTGAGCCATGGGAAATTGTCAATTTGCATGTCCGGTCGGTGTGATTGGGGAATGTGCCTGCCCCAAAATAGCACCCTCTGAGTTACAGTAAATCAGTTCTCAGAATTTCACAGATCATTGGACCTATGCCCTTTCAGAGGGGAAAATCTTGTTCTTTCAGAGGCCATTTCTCTCCTCTCTTCTCTGCCTGTCCTCTTCTTGTCTCCCCTATCTTTCAGTTTGCTCTCTCATTTCCTCTGTCATTTCCCCTTTTATGCCTCCTGTTTGTTCAGATGAATTGTCTCCACCAGGCTGAAAGGCATGGCCAAGAGTAGACTATGTTTGGCCCACTGTCCGTCTGTTACTGGCTAATCTCTGCTACTGGTTTTTGGAACAAAATGCCTCAAATCATGCCTCAATCTCTTACTTTCTTTCACCTCACTGATTCATTGCCATCCTCCTATTTTTGTCTCCTTTCCTCTCTCGGTCTACTCTTTGCTTTGTTTCATGCTTCATCACTCCACCCTGCTCTCTACCCTCTTCTTGATAAAAGATCAATCCTTCTGTCAATCCCCCACTTTACACTTTCCTTCCCCTCTCTTTGTCACAATCATTTATATATAACCACACTCTATGTATTTCCTATATTTCAACTCCTTTTAATTTCATTATTTTGTTTTCTTCCCCACAGTTCTATTAAGCTCTCCTACATCTATATATTTCTTTCCTTTTTTAACCAATTTGTTTTCATATTGCACCTTATCTCTCCTCCAGTCCTCTATTCTAGCTCTTTATTTATCTCTATTAATCTGTTTCTTTCTCAGCCCCTCCTCTCTTTCATCCTATCCCTGCCACACCTGCTTAAATACCCCCGTTCTTCTCCACTCCTTATCTTCTCCTTTCTTCCCTTAAGCGGTTCAAATGTAATGTTGCGCTCAGCCCTGTGAAGAGCAGACAGGACAGAGTCCTTGGTGGGTCTGGTCGGTTTCCAGCTGGGAGGCGTTCTGGAGATGAAAGCAGCTGCATGTTGAGTGTAGTCTGACAGAAACACTAGACTGATTAATATTAATATGTCTGGCTCTCGTCAACCTCACTCATCCGTGGTGCTCCTAAAGTTCTAATCTATGCCCGGTAAAATCATTAGTTTTCATTTACTGTAACTCAAGCACTATCAGTTTGTATCCAAACCCAAGCGATTTGATTGTCATCAACTCAGCGTCGCATGACACCAGTTTAATTTGTTCTTTTAAACAGACCTCCGTCTTCTTTATCAAATCAGTCAGATTAATGAATGGATCGCAAATTAAAATAAACAGTGAAACTCTCTCTCTCTCGTATTTTATTTAATCCACGGTGATGGCCACTAACATCTGACTCTTTCCTTACATTACAATCATTTTATGAAACGTCTACCTATTATCTCAAAACAACAAACCTCTCTATTCAAGTCAACCATGTTATACATCTTCACCCATCTCCATGGTTCTCCCCGTTTAAAATCTATCTGTCCAATTCTGTCCCTTTGTTCACCCCATGAAAAGTGTGTGTGTGTGTGTGTGTGTGTGTGTGTGTGTGTGTGTGTGTGTGTGTGTGTGGAGGGAGGCTGAGAGACGAATTAGCATCTTGACGTTTAATGGGCCTGGCTCTCTGCCTGATCCTCGTTAAGACTATGATGGCTCAACACACCATTAACCTTGACAACACAGTCACTTTACATGAATGTGATTGATTGATTGATTGATTGATTGATTGATTGATTGATTGATTGATTGATTGATTGAATACTTTATTAACAGTCTGTAAAAAGTACAGAGGTACAGTTATAAATAAGGCTAAAGGGATAACACAAAAAGGACTTGTTTCCATTGTGGTCCTATGTATTACATTAATCAAGACATAGCTTTGGCTTAAAAAAATCCAATATTATTATTTTTTATTTCATATATTCTAGATGCATTGCGCATGCAGTGAAACATTCAAACCCTTTTTAGTTTTTTTTATATTAAAATATTACACGACAAGACCAATAAACACTTAGAGAAATGTCAACCTTCTGAAGTCAGTGTTGCTTGAAATCCAGATGCTATGGCATCTGCTGCTTCCAATGCTTTTTTAAACTATATTCATTTTTTTTAGACAAAGCTGTACAGACAAACAACCCAAAAAAATCATCAACATTAGTGTTTGGTTGCCTGTGTGTGTGTGTGTGTGTGTGTGTGTGTGTGTGTGTGTGTGTGTGTGTGTGTGTGTGTGTGTGTGTGTGTGTGTGTGTGTGTGTGTGTGTGTGCAACACATTCTCACCCCTAAAGCGTCATACAACCGACGCTTTGTCAAGTACTGTACTGCGTCGGACGATAGACACTTTGGGATTGCCTACTGTTTCACGGGTTGGACGCATTGGGTGGTCTAAGAAGAAAGAAAAAAAAAGCAGTTCCCGAAGCGGGATTCGATACCGCTTTGAAGGGTTCACTGGTTTACCAGCCACCCGTCGCTACCGTTCACGCCACTATAAACGACGGAGCAACGCCATCTCAGGCGCCGATGAACCCCGTGAGACCCCGCCGAGGGAGCGGCAGCGACCGAGTCGCCGCGGCGAACGGTGTGAACGGCGCATGAGCCGACTCAGCCGCGTTACCGAATTATGTGCCGTTATTGACAGAATAGTACATTTTGACCAGGGGACTGCTTCCGCGTCCGATTACGGCTCAAAGAAGGGACTACGTTATCATCCACGTTTTGTCAAAGATAAAAGCACAAAAAAAAGGGAATTTCCCAGTCGTCTGGTTAGCTCTACCCGGCGAGCGCTCGCCTACCTCGCTTCCTCCTTTACTGGCCAACCGCGGGGCTCCTCGCGTCCAAATAAAAAGAGAGCGAGTTCAATTGTCGCCAATGGAAGATCTCCCCCGCGGTGGTTTCTTTCCAATCGGAACGCCTCCCGTCGCACGTCCGTCCGTCTGCCAATAAAATCGCCGCACTCCTTTTTCATTTCTCCTCCCCTCCCTCTCTCCCCCCCGATCAAAACACAACGTCCCTTGCTGGATTCCAACCAATCACGCTCCGTCTTTTCGGGTCGCTGTTCCGGTCTGGGGCCAGAGCGGATATGGAAACGCTACTTGCTTTAATGTGGGCTTACACATTACCGGATACAGTAGGCGGGCTCTAGACCGCATCTGAGCACAGAGCAGCAAATAGAAACCACACGGGAGGGCTATGAACAGCGGTTGAAAGTTGAAAGCCACATTCTCTTAATGCAGCGTCCGACGTTAAAAACAAACAATTGTCACTCAGAGACCTTTGGATGAATGGACACTTGCTGACACTGGCTTTGTTATCCTAACACTCAAGGTAAGTTTCGTGACTTCTATAAATTACTATGGTAATGGTCTGGTCATCTGCAGACTGCATGCATTACCATACATACAATAACAAGTAGGCAATAGGCATGGTGATGGTGTCTGCTACTGTCTTTCATTTGATCCTTGGCTGGCCAATACTATCTAGTTAATGCTTTATTTGTAAACTAAGACAGTTTAATAGATCATATGGATTACATAGCTAAGTTACTGTCCTGCTATTGCAATATTAGGCTATTATTATATATTTTTTAAGGTAGGCTATTTTCAGTGTCATTGAAACATTAATGATAAGGAGTTATATACAACTTTACATGTAGTAGCCTAGTATGTTAATGAAAGTGAAAAGGGGTCTACATTTGGCTCATCAACAAAGCATAACAAACATATTATTTGTTTATATAGATCTATGTGTTTCTCTTATGAATGTTGTACAAAAGGACCCACATGTAAACAAGCCATTGTGCTTTCTTGGGTTTAAATCCTATTAGTAGACCTTGGATCTGATTCTGAACTGTACTGTGCTTTTCCTATGTGAACTGCTAACAAAGTATTCAATCAAACCCAGAAACATAAAGACACTCAGAGTTAAGGGTCTGTGCAAATAAAACATTTGAGAACCAGTATATCAGTGTCATACATATTCCGAAGAAAACCTGCATGGAGACTTGACATTCTGTAATTGGATCTTATGATCAAAATAAGAACATTATAATAGTGTGTAAATCTTTGCCACATACACATGTCTGTGTACAGACATAGATGGCCCCTGCATGATGGCTGCTAAAAAAAGAT
>NC_137818.1:34721077-34770951 GCF_963921795.1 Nannobrachium achirus | reverse complement strand
TCTCTCTCTGTACATCTGTGTTTATGTTAAGATGGATAAAAATAGTTACAATATATACTCTTATTTATTAGGTTTGTCAGATTCACTGTAGGAGTATTTTGCTCCTGTGTAATGTAGTCTAAAATATAAAGATACAGTGAGTTGAGTTTTGCTTGAGTCCGTTTGAACTAGCTCTGCATTGCAACAGTAAATCATTTCTTTGTGTCTTCTACCGTATCTGTCTAAACTCCAACCTGCTCACTTGCTCATGAGTAAAGCAGATAATAAGAATAATCGTTCATTTTGACTCTTATAGGCCTATCTATATTTCTTGCACATTATACCTGTTGTCATAGGATCTGTTTTGACCATCTGTTTGCGTGTGTCCATTTATGCCCATATATGGAGATATCTGTCTGTTTACGTCCATTTTATGCCCATATATGGAGATCTCTGTAAGACCCGTTTTGACCATCTGTTTGCCTGTGTCCATTTATGCCCATATATGGAGTTATCTGTCTGTCTGCATCCATTTTGTGCCCATATATGGAGATCTCTGTAGGACCCGTATTGACCATCTGTTTGCCTGTGTCCATTTATGCCCATACTGTATATGGAGATATCTGTCTGTCTACGTCCATTTTATGCCCATATATGGAGATCTCTGTAGGACCCGTTTTGACCATCTGTTTGCCTGTGTCCATTTATGCCCATATATGGAGTTATCTGTCTGTCTGCATCCATTTTGGAGATCTCTGTATCTGTTTGTCTGTGTGATGTAAATAGGGAATGAATGCCCCACCCTTTAATGCAAACCCCATTTTACCTGTTGTCATACGACCTGTTTTGACCATCTGTTTTGCCTATGCCCATATATGGAGATATCTGTATGTCTGCGTCCATTTTATGCCCATATATGGAGATCTCTGTATCTGTCTGTCTGTGTCCCTTTTATGCCCATATATGGAGATCTCTGCCCTTCGGGCGGCCAATCGTCTAGTCGGGAACCGGCCTACTCGGGAACGATGTAAATAGGGAATGAATGCCCCACCCTTTAACGCAAACCCCATTTATCTGTTTGCCTGTGTCCATTTATGGCCATGTATGGAGATATATTTCTGTCTGCGTCCATGTTATGCCCATATATGGATATCTCTGTATCTGTCTGTCTTCATCTTGAGCAGTATACGCAGCCTGCTTGCTTTGCCACCCATGGGGAATGATGCCCCTCCGGTTGTTAGGCAATACCCATCATACCCGTTGTTCGGTTATGTCATACTGATGACATTCAATACGTAACCATGGCATTTTTTGTTGACTCATGTAGCGTACGTGATGTCAGAGTCTTTTATGAAGTGATGTCACAATGAGTCAGCGCTTGCGCCGATTTCCTCCGGAACAGCCTGATGTTAACAATCAGCTCCGCATAAGGAGATTGCAAACGTTTCGCGCCGGTTTTCGGAAAACCGCAAGTCGAGTCGGGTCGAGGCCCGGCACTGCACTCCGCGCCGCGGCGGGGAACGCGCGTTCCGACTCTGAAGCCGGTGGGACGAACGGTTCTCGAGATACGCGGATTACAGACAGACAGACACGCAGACACGCACGCAGAGACTTTTTATTTTAGATAGACTAGAAGCTCGGCCGCCCGAAACTCGGGAACAATGTAAATAGGGGATGAATGCCCCGCCCTTTAATGCAAACCCCATTATACCTGTTGTCAAAGGATCTGTTTTGACCATCTGTTTGCGTGTGTCCATTTCTGCCCATATATGGGGATATCTATCTGTCTATGTCCATTTTATGTCCATATATGGAGATCTCTGTAGGACCCGTTTTGACCATCTGTTTGCCTGTGTCCATTTATGCCCATATATGGAGTTATCTGTCTGTCTGCGTCCATTTTATGCCCATATATGGAGATCTCTGTAGGACCTGTATTGACCATCTGTTTGCCTGTGTCCATTTATGCTCATATATGAGATATCTGTATCTGTCTGTCTGCATCCATTTCATGCCCATATATGGAGATCTCTGTATCTGTTTGTCTGTGTCCCTTTATGCCCATTATGGAGATCTCTGTATCTGTCTGTGCCTCCGACTGTGTTGTCTGTGTCCCTTTATGCCCATTATGGAGATCTCTGTATCTGTCTGTGCCTCCGACTGTGTTGCAGACACAGTGCTGGTTCCCCCTTTAATGCAAACCCCATTATACCTGTTGTCATAGGACCCGTTTTGACCATCTGTTTGCCTGTGTCCATTTATGCCCATATATGGAGATATCTGTATCTGTCTTTTTGCGTCCATTTTATGCCCATATATGGAGATCGCCCTGGCCAACTCGGGAACAATGTAAATAGGGGATGAATGCCCCGTCCATATATGGAGATCTCTGTAGGACCCGTTTTGACCATCTGTTTGCCTGTGTCCATTTATGCCCATATATGGAGTTATCTGTCTGTCTGCGTCCATTTTATGCCCATATATGGAGATCTCTGTAGGACCTGTATTGACCATCTGTTTGCCTGTGTCCATTTATGCTCAAATATGGAGATATCTGTATCTGTCTGTCTGCATCCATTTCATGCCCATTCGAGGCCGGGCACTGCACTACCTGCTGCGGCGGGGAACGCACGTGCCGAATTTGAAATAGGGAATGAATGCCCCACCCTTTAATGCAAACCCCATTATACCTGTTGTCATAAGAGCCGTTTTGACCATAATGTTTGCCTGTGTCCTTTTATGCCCATGACTCATGTGGCGTACGTGATGTCAGAGCCTTTTATGAGGTGATGTCACAATGAGTCAGCGCTTGCGCCGATTTCCTCCGGAACAGCCTGATGTCAACAATCAGCCCGCATAAGGAGATTCCGAACGTTTCGCGCCGGTTCGGGAAAACCGCGCGTCGGGTCGGGTCGAGGCCCGGCACTGCACTCCGTGCTGCGGCGGGGAACGCGCGTGCCGAATCTGAAGCCGGTGGGACGAACGGTTCTCGAGATACGCGGATTACAGACACACAGACAGACACACGCAGAGACTTCTCGCATTTATAGATAGATAATAGATTTTCTTTTTTTTTTTTTTTTTTTTTTTCCCTTTTTATTTCTTTTTTTTTAACCAAAGTGATATCTTTGGCTAGAAAGTTTCTGAAAAGATATGTATTCTTTATTAACAATACAGATGTGCCATTTCACAATTTTGATTGTAGATCAGCTATTTTTGCTAGTTTCTGCAAAAATAAGCTCTGTTCTCCATGAAAAATAGACAAGCAAAACAGGGAAAGAAACCTGTGGAAAAAATGCATTTGCAGGAAAAGTTCAGGAAAATAGCAGTAAATACCGAAGAGTTGAACCGGTATGTTAAATTGTACGACCACACATGTGTGAAGGCTACTGGTTTGGACAGAAAAGAGTGACCTCAAAAGATGGTTCTGAGACTCTGAGACTGGTCCATTTGGTTCCATTTTGTACACTCCCTATGTTAAATTAACATTGAGGCGGCAGGCGCACAATGTACTTCAGGGCTAAAGTTCCAAAGTTTCAATGCTATTGTCTTGTTCTCTTTTGGAATAAATAAAGCTATTTGCGTATGTGATACATGAATTGTTGCCCAACTGTCATCGTTGCTCTCATTATGTAACCTCTGGCACAGCTGCATCCAGGGGTATCGCACCAATTTCTGGGCCCTGGGTACAAGGATTCACTGCGGGCCCCCTATGAATGTTCTTCATAGGGGAGGGGGTTTAACCCATTTAGACTGGGAACGCAATTGTTTTGTGCATTAACTATTGAAAAATAGCAAATATACAAGCTCACTGCGAGCTTGTAGATCTGCTATCTTTGGTCTTTGAATATTTAAAATCCTTCTAAGGTTTTCTACGTCAGTGGCGCTCAAACTTCATTTATGTGAAGGACCCCCAAAATGATATGTATTTGGCCACAGACCCCCCCCCCCCCCCCCCCCCCCCATTTCAAAATATTTAGTTCCAGGGACCCCCCAGAAGCAAAATTTGAGTTACAAATGTTCGCTTAAAAATACATATATTCAAAGATTTGCACACAATTTTCACGACATTTTAAAAATAGCAGATCTACAAGCTCGCTGCGCGGCACTCTGTGCCGTGCCGTGAGCTTGTATATCTGCTATTTTTCAATAGCTAAAGTATAAAATAATTAGGGCCCCTCCACCTTGGGCCCTCGCAACTCATTCCCACTTTTCCCCCCCTTGTGACGCCCCTGACCTCTGGCACAGCTGCATCATCCCTGGAAGGACTGTGTAAAGACATCAAATGAAAACACTAAACAACCCAGTTTCCAGTAACCTCCTTTTTTCAAGGGAAACTTGAATTGATTTATTATTATTATTTGTAATAGTCTTAAATACTCCACAGTTCACATTGTAATTTATGTGTTCAAAATTATTTACATTTCTCTCATACTTTTGGCTGCCTTACATGGAGTGAAAGGGTACAGCAGCCAGTGTCTCAGTCCTAGACACTTAAGAAGGCACTTTAGCTGTTGGATGACACAGCTGTTGGAGGGATTTAAAGACCTAGTGAAATGAAAAATACGTTTTTTCACACTTTTAGAGCTTATCCGTGGTAATCATATGGGCATTCCACACTAGATGCCAAATAGCCCATTCTTAATTATTTCCTCTGAACAAAAACATGCTGCGTGATGAAATAGACAGGTCTTCTTGAATATAAATGAACCTTGATTACATTCACCAGTTTGATTGCCATTGCTGCACATTCCTCCAAACACTTTGGTTTTAATTACAGAGCTACTCCGTTTTGAATCTCATTCAAGATGACGTCCAAACTATGTATTACTCATTGTAAACTGAATGAGCACAATAAAATATGTATCTGTAAACATTATAGGTTGGAATAACCAGTAAGACTCCCTAATCGGGAGATAAGCGACCGTCAGGTCACATGTATACACAAAGAGGGCTGGTGGCGCTATATGGGACAGATCCATGTTGATGACATGAGTGTAGACATAGTGTGTACCGATTTGTGTGATTTTAGGGCAAAATCTGTAGGAGCAGTGTCCAAAAATGTGTTTTGCAAGAATCGGCCTCATGGTGGCGCTAGAAGAGGACCATGTGAGAAATGAGGGGTGGGGTTAGGGTTAGGGTTAGGGTTAGGGTTAGGGTTAGGGTTAGGGTCTCCGCGTTGCCTTGGCGGACGAATAGGTACCGGGCCCGGCTCTCCCGGACGCTCCTAGCCCGAGTTACGGCATTTTATGTGAGCTGCAGTGGAGGGGGTCCTCCACTGGGGGCGCCACCACTTTTGCATCCGTTCTGGAGCACCAGGAGTCGGTGGTCCCCGGGAATTCCCCGTGAGCAGCCCCGTTGGGGTGGTCATTTGGTCATTTTTGCACATTTGGTCATTTTTTACATCTGGGGGTCCCCCAGGGACCTGGGGGTCCTTGGAGGTTGTAGTTTGCCAGGCAAGGAGCGTGTGTGCAAAATTTGGCATGGATCGGGGCAACGGTTGCGGAGATATGAGCAGGGCAAGAGTGTGACGTGTGAGGTGTGACAGACAGACGGACTTACACTTTGTGGAGGTTTTGATAGTAAGTGCGACCTTACGGTCGCAATAAGCAACTTGGAAACAAACACATTGGTTCAGAAACAGACAGGCTTGCGTTTCAGACTGAAACTTCAAAATAAAATGCCCCAAAAAGCCATTTCACTAGGTATTTAAACTGACTTGACAGTTATTGTACAGTCTGATGAATATATACAAGATATACAGTACCAAGAACATTGTGAGGATATAACATAGCATTAACAAACATTTCACTAGGAGAGACCAAGCATCAGACAAAAATAGGTTTAAGGTTGTTTATTGAAAGACCGAGAGCCTGGTCGTTTATGGGCGCATCGCATGCGTGGCATGAGATGTGCGGCATAAACGGCCAAGAATGCAGAGTGCTAATGGTCATCTAAGGTCAGCACTACACGAAAGCGTGCAGTGTGCAGCTTAGAGGGCCAAGGGCACGAACAACATTTAGGTTTTGGTGTATGGTCGTTTATGGGCGCATGCACATGCGAGGCATGGGACGTGCAGCATAAACGGACAAAATGCTGAGTGCGAAATAGTCATCTAAGGACATCACGACACGCAAGCGTGCTGTGTGCAGCTTAGATGGCTAAGACGCCCGAGCAGCGTGAGGGAGACGGCACGGTCATCGGGGCATGAATGACGTAGGTGCCGGCTAGGTCATCAGGGCTGGGATGACATGAGGGTGCCAGCGTGGTCATCTACGGTCACGCACCACCATGCAAGCATGGTGTGTGCAGCTTAGATGGCTAAGACGCGCGAGCAGCATGGGGGAGACGGCACGGTCATCGGGGCATGAATGACGTAGGTGCCGGCTAGGTCATCAGGGCTGGGATGACATTGGGGTGCCAGCGTGGTCATCTAAGGTCACGCACCATGCAAGCATGGTGTGTGCTGCTTAGATGGCCAAGGGCATGAAATGACACTATGAGTGCGTGGTCATCTAAGGTCAGCACCACACGCAAGCGGGTGCTGCTTAGATGGCCAGGGCACGAGAATGGCATTTGGGTGCTAGCATGATCATCGAAGGTCATCACCACACGCAAGCGTGAAGTGTGCTGCTTCGATGGTCAGGAGCATGGCAGAGGGATGGCAGGCATGAGGAGGGAGATTCCGGGGGTCGCAGACCCAGGTACTTTAGCTTAGGGGTCAAGAGCATGCGTCCGTGCTGGAGGATGTAGAGAGACCCCAGAATAATCGGATTGTGGGATTACGAGACCATGGAGAGTTGGGCGTTCAGGAGGTCCGGGGAATTTGTACGGATGTAGCTGTGGTAAGCTTGGGATGACCATCGGCCGAGGATTTGGATGATGTGGTCGGGAACTCCTTTGCTTGACGCTGTGGACGCAGCTCTGATTCTGAAAGAGTGACCGGAGAAAAGCTCAGGGGAGTATCCGGCCTTGGAAAGGACCATTCGGAGGTGGGAATGGAACCAGGTGCGGGTGGCGACGGAGCCGCTGTTAGTGACGAACAGAGGATCTGAAGGAGCTGCGTGCTGGGCGCGTCGGGTGGACGTGTAATTAAGGAGGGGCTCGTAGGGGCTGAGGAAGGAGTTGAGTTTGTAAATGAAGATGGGAGTGGTGTTGCCGTACTGGTCGGTTTTGCTGTATTTGACGGTGAAAACGAGAGAAGATGAGTTGTGGATTTTTAGATCAGCCAGGCGAGGGTAGCGAAAGGGATCGAATCTGGAGTTAGAGGCAGTGAACTCGGAGCATCTTAAGAACCCAAAAAAGGCCAGGAGGAACATGGCTTCGAGCGTTGCGTCTGTGTGGTTATCGACGTAGCCGGTGCGGAGGACTTGAACGCACCTGGCTAGGATTTCGATGGTGAGGGGTTGGCGTTGAGGTGGAAGTCTTATTTCGTTCCTTTGGAGGCCGTTGAGTAGCATGGTGATTTGTGGATGTTGGATGGATGGATGGGGGGGAGCCTGTTATTATTTTAATGAAGAAGTTGATGCCGCACAGGTAGACACGGATAGTTGAGGTTCTGATGCTGGTTGTGTGGAGATGGCTGACGTATGAGGAGAGTGTGATGAGGTCTGTAGCTGGGAAATGGATGTTATAGAGGGCATGGAAAGATTGGAAACTTCTCCAGGCTGTCCAATAGGAGGAGAGGGTGGATGGGGCGATGCCTTGGAGAATGGTGTCCTGGGATAAGGTGACGAGGTGGTGGAGCGGGTGGTTTACAGGAATGACATCTCTGAATAAGGAGGAACCGGGGTTGGCGTCTGGGCGGCTTGTGGAGCCAATTCTCTGAATCTCTGGAAATTGAAACGAGAGAGGGAATCAGCAATACAGTTGAGGTGACCAGGGGTATGGGCTGCACGGATAATGAAATTGTTTGTGGCGGTAATCCAGGTGAGACGGCGGAGAAGTGACATGATGGGGAGTGAGGAAGAACGGCCTTTATTGATAATATGGACGGTGGTGAGGTTGTCTGAGTGGATGAGGATGGATCTGCTGGCCCACTCCGAGCCCCAGAGGGAAGCTGCAACGACAATTGGGTATAGCTCGAACAGAGCCGAAGATGTGGTGTCGTCAGGTTGGGAGCTTAGCTCCTCTGGCCACTCGGCAGCAAACCATCTTCCCCCGTAATACCCTCCGAAACCGACGGAAGGTGCCGCGTCGGTGTAAAGTTGGAGGTCCTCTGGTGATGATACGAAGTCTTGGTAGAAGAAAGTGATGCCGTTCCAGTGAGTGAAGAGTTTGTGCCAGAGACTTAGTTCGGAGAGACATTCGGGTGTGAGGTTGACTTGGTGGTGGAGAGATGGGACTGAGGATGCCGGAACGAGGAGGTGGAAGATGAAAGAACGGCCTTGGGGAATGATCCGGATTGGATAGTTGAAGTGCCCGAGGAGTGAAAGTAGCTGTTGCTTGGTGCAATGGGGAGTGTTGAGGTAGTTGGAAATGAGTGATGTGATGCGGTTTCGTTTTTCCGGAGGGAGCGAGGCTTGGAAGGTGGTGGAATCCAGGGTGATGCCAAGGACTATGGTGGTGGAGGGTCCTTCAGTTTTCTCCTCAGCTAGGGGGACTCCGAAACGGTTGAAAACTGACTTGAGGATAGTGAGGCTTCTTGCTGGTGGTGCTGATGGGGGATCGACGGTGAGGAAGTCGTCGAGGAGGTGAATGAGATATGGGAGCTTGTAGTTATTGGTGAGAATCCAGCAGAGGAGTTCTGATAAGTTATCGAAAAGTTTGGGGCTGCTTTTACATCCAAACGTGAGGCGGACGGCGAAATAATATGATCCCTGCCAGCAGACTCCGAATAGGTTCCATGAATACGGGTGGAGGGGAAGAACTTTGAATGCGGAAGTGATGTCTGCTTTGGATAACCAGCTAGGCGCCGTGGCCGGCGAGACGGATGAGGGTGATGGCGTGGTCGATTGTGGTGTACTGTAGAGAGTAGTCTTCACTGGGAATGAGGCTGTTGATGCTTGGGATGGATGAGCCATGTGGATAAGAGAGGTCGATGATTAGCCGTTTTTTTCCGGAGTATTTTCTGGTTGCGACGCCAATGGGGCTTATACGGAAGGAGGGGAATGGTGGTGAGGAGAAGGGGCCAATCATGAACTTGTTTTTTACCTCTTTTTGGAGGAGAGTTGTGACCGTCTCGGGTCGGTGGTGGCTGATAGGAGATTATCTTATATTTACAATTGAGTAAGAGCCGCATCCCACTTCCAAGCCCATTCACGCCCACTTTGCATTGACTTCAACTCAACTTCAACTCAACGGTAGGGAGAAGAACGTACTGGGTAGGGAGAAGAACGTACGGAAAAACCGCCCACAACCCTATGCCGCTAGAGAGCAAGAGAGAGAGAGAGAGAGAGAGAGAGAGAGAGAGAGAGAGTCTCAGGTTACAAGAGGGAAGGGGGGGGGGGGGGGTCAGCTGCACAGGGGGAGAGAGAGAGAGAGAGAGAGAGAGAGTCTCAGGTTACAAGAGGGAAGGGGGGGGTCAGCTGCACAGGGGGAGAGAGAGAGAGAGAACAGCAGACGTTTTTCCTACCTGTTTGCTGACAGATTATATTCCATTGGCCATTATAATATGGAACAAAATAATCCTTTAGGGGTCCATTTGGTTCCAGCCCAGCTGAATAAATCCCAGGTAAAAAACTAAAAAGATCCATATAAATCCTTCTCTGCCATTATAACTGTAATAGGCTGACAGTTTGAGAGAGCATCTATATATGATCACGTGGCACACGGAGTTCCTAACCGGAAGTGCGTCCGGCGGTCAAATATGTCCGACCGGAAACGTGCGCTGCGGCACAATAGTTCCGCCACAATAGTTCCCACCCCAATTTTTTTTAATATTTTTTTTAACTTTTATTTTTTTATTTTTTATTTTTTTTAACTAGATGTCAGCGGCCCGAAGGGCCGCGACCCTCTAGTTGCAAACATGGGTGGATGAGGGTGTAGTGGCTAGTCCTGGAAGGAATCCATAGTTGAGGCCATCAATGAAAAAGCGGATGAAATCTGGGTTGGGATGGTTAGAGAGCTCCTCGGGGATGATAACTGGGGTATTGAGGTCTATGGACAGTCAGCTTTTAGACAGGTTTCTTGGTTTCTGGGGGCAGGTGATGTGGGAGTGGGGGCCTGCACAGAAAGTGCACATATGAAGCAGTTTACAACGAGAGGTCGCAGCCGCCCTCGTTGAAGTCGTTACACAACATTTTGTTCCCCACGAAAATGAGAGTGCGGCCGCGACGGTCTCTGGCCTTAGAGGCTGCTGGGTACTGCTGGTTGCTGGTGGTGGTATTGGCTCTGGGCATGGTATTTTGGCTCTGGGCATGACGGGCCCGCTGAGAAGAGAGGGAATGGTCGGGCTGAAGGAGCGCTGAGGAGCCGGGGGGCGGGGGGCTGGTGCAATGAAGGTGCATTGAGTGGTGGGATGGGCGGGGCAATTGCAAAGACTGCATGAGTTTGTGGTTTTTCCTGCGAAGATCCTGCAATACAGGTCTAAGTCAAGGGCGCCCCAATAGGTGGCTGAGTTGCGCTGCGTTAGTCTTGATGCAGCTCTGGCAGAGAATTGGCAGTGGTACTCATAGAAGAGAGTGCCGCCAAAGCGGGCAGATAAATCCATGCAAATAAAAAGATAATCATCTAATTCCTGGCGACTGGATGGGTATGCGGAACAGATGATGTCACGGTAAATGGAAAAGGCCAGAACAAATTCGGTTGGGGTGAGGATGGTTGAGGAGGATGGAGCTAAATCACGGAGTGTAATGGAAACTCCTCCTACTTCAACTGATCTGGGTTGGGAATTGGATGCAGTGGGTCGGATGAGAGTGGAAAAGTCGATATCCATACCTTGAAGTATTTGTTGTCTGAGTGAAGTGGAAACCATAGGTGTATTGAAGACCAGGGCTGAAGGCGGCACGGGAGCTGGAGTTTCTGTGGCAAGGGAGAAAGAAACAGGTTGAGGAGGAGGAGGAGCATATGGATTGGGAGCAAATGTAACAGACTGAATAGGATTAGGCATGGAGGGAATGAGAGTGGAGTGGTAAATGGATTCGTTGATACTGGCCGTTGTTGCTGTTGCTGTGGCTGTTGCTGCTGTGGCTGCTGTTGCTGTGGCTGACTGGACCTGATGATGAGGGGACAGCTGGAAAGACTGGCGTCTGAATGTAGTGGAGAAGTCCTGTGATGGGGTGGAGACTACTTCTCTTCCAGGAGCCGCCGGCCGTGCAATGTCACGGCCTCGCGACGTAGCGGCCTGACGCGACGCGTTTCCTCGACGAGCCGGAGCCGAGGGCTGCACACCGCCACCGCTTGGTGCAGCCCGCCGCCACCGCTTGGTGCAGCCCGCCGCACAGCGTCACCGTCGCGAGAAGCTGCTGACGAGCGCACAACGTCGCCGCCGCGCGACGACGCAGCCTGGCCCCGCGACGACGCAGCCTGGCCCCGCGACGTCACCGCTGCGCGACGGACCCTGAGCGTTGTTGTTGTTGTTGCTGCTGCTGGCACCGCTGCGGTCCGGCTGTGTAGTGGCTTCAGCCAGGAGATTATACAGACCCTGCTTGGGCATCGACCTTGCGAACGGGATGCCTTTACTTGATAGCGCTCGTTGAAGGCCTGCCACGGTCCAGTCAGAAATGAGTGACGGAGATGGGGCGATGCGAGGACGGGAGGAGCGGTGAGTTGGATTGCTGAGAGACGGAGAGGAGCGGTTTGATCTCTGAGCTGGTGGTGATTTGCGAGGATGAGGAGTGAGCTTGCGACGGGACCGGGGTGGAGTTTGTTTTCTGAATTCTCGTGGTGTACGCTGCAGAGAAGAAGGAATGGATATTACGGACTTACCTTGGCGTCTGTCTGGTGGAGTATCCGGGATGAATTGGGCAGAGTCTTCATGCTGGGAGTCGGAGAAAGGATCGGTGGCTGGAGGTTGGTGAGTAGATGTGGAGGGTTTTTGGCTTTGCTGGAGACTGGTGTTATAAATGTCTTCATCATCAGAGGCGTAAATTTGGAGGAGGTTCAAATTTGCCATGCTGGGTTATTGTTAGTATGCTTGTTAGGGGCGATAAAGAGAGCGTTCAAAAGTTTGGCTTATACAGCTTAACTAGGCGAACGTAAGTGCTTCGCTTCTTTACTGGAAACTATGCACGCCGCCATTTTTTCAAGTTGGGTTTTTATACCACCGTGAATGGTAAAGGAGGAGTTGTCGGCTTGGTAGGAGATAGGTGAGTGGTTGGCACGGGGTGGCATGGGTGGAGTTGCCAGTGACTGGTTAGAAGTAGTTGATTGTCCTCTGCTTGGCCACACCTCCCGAACTTCAGTTGTTCCAACTCCATAACATAAAATAACATAATGCAGTCACAACGTATCACATGTTATACACAAATACAGGGCATCATTTCACTGATCAGTTTTGTTTTGAGAAAGTTTCAAATAATAATAATAATAGCAACTCAGATTTATATATTGTAGCACTTTTCTAAGTATCCAAAGAAATGAACCAACTATTAAAGTGATAGTTCACCCCCCAAAAATACTTTATTTCTATCTATTGATTATTCACCCCATGGAAACTTTATGTTTTTGTTCTAAGCCAATAATTTGATGACCAGCAGTGGTTCCCTATGGAGACACAAAGAGTCTCCTCAAATTATTGGGAAAGGAGATTAAACAAGAAAACAAGAAACCTTGACCTTCAGACTCACAGGCTGCCACTCTTATCATTGAGCTGTAGCTACAGCCTGCCTGTTGGTGTCTGTTGATGAGGATGAAGTCTTTCCTTCCATTTTGGACCAAGCACCTGTGTCTATGGAGTTAACATTACTCTAATAGACCCCCAGGTGTTGTTATAACATGCAAATATGTTTCCCCTGTGTATTTTTGGTCATAGCTGAAAGCCTCAAGTCAAAAGGCCCAATTGAAATACACTGATATAAAGGTCAGAGGTCAAAAATCAGAGTGGCAAAGTTGTTCGGCATGAGGTGATGCGTATGTGTATTGAAGTTTCATGACTGTCTAACAGGGCATGAGTTATAACTGTTCCAAATTTGGATTTTTAATTGTGTGTTTATAGCGCAACCCTTTGGCCATTGTTTGTTTGTGAGCTGTTTGGTATAGCCCTCTAGTCTACCATATTACCCAGTATCATAAAAAGAAAAAAGAAAAAACGACTGTTGCAAAAAGTTGTGGAAGAATAAAACAGGGGCTTTGTTTCTTTCGTGTGGTATTTATATAGTGGGATTTGCTATCTCTATTTAGATCATTAGCTCAAGTTGTCTGGCTGTCTCAACAGGGCCTACCTATTGTCTGACTATTTCTATGTCCAACTAAAGGACATAGAAATGACACACATAATGTAATTCTTTATTTACATTATTTATTCACAATATTAGCAATTATATAAAGACTGTATACTGTACATAGCATTGTGGTGCTTTCCTGCGCCTGGCTATGGGGGGCAGTAGCACTCAGCCTTAGAGCGGAAACATGGTGGTGGTGTGTGATGTTTGGCATTTTTACACTTGTTGTCATGCCTTTGATATATTATTTAGTATGCCGTGGAGCATGCTGGTTAATTGTGGGGGTGGGGGGTTGCTAGACAGAAGGTGGGAGTGAGATGGATGGAGGAGGGAGGAGAGTTATGGAGGTGGCAAGAGACGGGAGGAGGAGGATTGTGAGGGAGATGGGGAGAGAAATAGGGAAAACAAGAAAGCAACAAGGGAGGAGAGTGATAGAGAAAGAGGGAGGGAATGAAAGAAGAGTGACGGGGAGAGTTGAAGTCAGGGAAGAGATGGAGAGAAAAGATGAAAGCTAACCAGAGAGACAGAGACAGTTTATTTTAGTAAACCTAAAATAGAAAGGGGGACAGAGAAAATGTAAGAGAAAAGAAGATGAGAGAGGGGCCCATAGTTCAAATGTTTGTCTACTCAATACTGTGAAGTCAGGGAAGAACCTGCAAAATAACACTCTCCTCACCTCACCTCACCTCTCATCTCCTCTCCTCATCTCTCCTCATGGGCAGTTTGCTTCCCACTAATGTCTTATTCCCTCAGCAGGGTCAATATGACTGACAGGAGGAGCGTGTGAGTAAAAGATTGAGTGCCTTGTGAGTCAGAGCACAACACAACCTAACCTACATTACAGAAGTGCTGTCATTGTCAGCTAACAGGTCTGTTATAGGAGCAAGCTAATCTCTCGAGACAGCCTCAGGGTCAGACCGATAGGTGTCGCCCTTTCTTCTTTGACGATGGGTTCCCAGATTGGGAGCAAGCTCACTCAGGAGGACTCACAAAACTGTAGACGAGCAACAGGTACTCAGTAAAACCATCAATGTTGTTAGTTTAACTCTGTAAAAATGAACTAATTCTGATTCATGTGTTGAGATAATGGCAGCAATTTCTGAGATTTATTTTAGCTAAGGACAATTTAGAAATGTTGATCCTAGTTAAAGAAGTACAACTGATACGGAAAACAAAGCTGAATAGATAAAGTTAGTGGACATAATTTCAGCTGTCTCAACTATAATTTTAAGACTCAACACAGTGTTAAATTGATATAGGAGCTATCTAGGAGTATTACAGACTTCCGCAGTCTTTACTTTGTTCAGGAGTCAAATGACATAGCCCAGGTTCCTGGACACTGGTGGCAGACAATGACTTTAACAATCGCTAGCAACCTGAAATCTGTCACGTCAAACAGAGTTAATGTTATTATAAACTTTTAATACAAATCAATACCTTTCAGAAATGTTGGAGATGGGGTTGTCAGCTGACATGCTGAAAAACTGATGGGACTGCCTTTAAACTCAAGAACAGTCTAATTGTGTGTGCGTAACTGAAAGTAGATCATGCACTAATAATTAGACACAGAAAGGGGGAGAGCGCCTCACCCAACAGGCTATGCTAGGTTAGAGGCAAGTATTTAATTAGCAAAAAATTCTGCTGATCCGTTGGGATAATGTCACGCAGCATCAATCAACATCTCTCAAGTATTCTCTGTGTTCAAGTGTTGAGTGGCTGTGCTTCAAGCACTTGCTAGAAGAGCAGCCTGCTAAGTACCAAATCAGTGTTACACTGTGCAGATCTGCACATATATATGCTGCTAGGTCACAGTGTAGACCAACCCACCATCATAACACTGCCTAACAGGCTGCTCACACACACATCATCTATGTATTATTGTTTTGCACTCAGCAATTATTTATGGTTCCTCATGAAAAATAACAGCCTGGGAGAGACAGGGAGAGGGGAGAAAATATACAGAGAGAAGGAGAGACACAGAGACACAGAGAGAGAGAGAGAGAGAGAGAGAGAGAGAGAGAGAGAGAGAGAGAGAGAGAGAGCTTTCACATATTTCAAAACAGGACACACACGGATGTTTACGCACACTGCTGCAGGGGTGGCATTAGTGTTGTATTTGCTTTGACAATCTAACTAATGATCATGCTGGACACGCACGCGCGCACGCACACGCACGCGCACACGCACGCCCTATACACGCACGCACGCACGCACGCACTCACACACATACCCACACACACACACACACATGCACACACAAGCCGTGTTGCCTATTTGAAGGGAAACTTCGACTTTCATCTGCTCAATGATTCATACTGCACAGTGCAGTGCAGAAATGTTCCTATTACGCTGGTCCCTTAAGTTTGTGTTGACATAGACAGACTGATCAGCTTTGGACAGATATGGGGGCCACTGTCATTAAAATTCTATCGCTCATTTGTGTTCCCAGTCTACCACTGTACAAACATAATTTACATAATAATTAGCATACTTTTAGCATTCATAGTCCTTCCCCACTTTGCCCCGTGCACGGAATAAAAAAAAAAAAAACATCACATGCTATGTTATGCCAAATCTGTCCACTGCCAAGAAATGTCCGGACTGCCGAGCAAGTGGTTACAAGGTTATGAGTCCCGCCCCCATATACGGTATGTTCAGCCCACTTTAATATTTCAAGAAAAGCTGTTTTCATCAATGTCATAATATGGAAAGGAAGATAGTTACATTTTAACACAATAGACAAACTATTTATAAGCATGTGCAGTGGGAGTACAGTAGGCCTATATTATAGCTTGCATAATTTATTTTATATTCTTCAATGTAATTTATTTTATATTCTTCAATGTCTTCTTCTTCTTCTTGAATGTTGACTCCATAATCACACTTACATAGGGTGTTCTGTTATAAATAAACTGTGACCATATGTGACTGTCAATCATGATTAATAATGAAACGTGTAGACGATGTACTGTATGCTCATCGCCCTGGTAAATTTCATACACAGACAATTCATGATTCTCTTTCAAACCAGCACCCAAACCTACATTTTATAATTCATTGTAATTCAGAAATCACCATTAGGCTACTGGAGTTATGGGACAGTGTGCTGTGCAATCCTATTTTGTGACATAATTACAAGAAATTCAAATTGAGCGATTTAAAGTCTATCTAACATATTTACAATGTTATAAGTTGGATGCTTAATCATTCATCCACGTAAACAAGTGCTACTGTATAACAGTCATTCAGGTATTGTATACAGTACATTTGCAGATCTGGCTCTGTTAAGACATTCAGGAGAAAAATTCAACTGTAAAGGAGAAAGTCCATGGGCCATACTAGATGTCGGTATCGGAAAGGTGGCAAAGGTTATCATGCATTTTTGAAAAGCTCTATATCTGTAGATTATATTTTGGTATGATAACCCTTGCTGAGACACAGCTAAATTGGTGTTCTCAGCCACTAGAGTTGGTGTCCCATTAACTTTACATTACAGGGAAAAAAAGCAAAAAAATGTATCTGCTTTAACTGTTCTGCTGCTGTTGACGATCCTCACCGTCATTGAAAGGGTTAATACCATGGCGCCGTTGACGGCGAGGACTGTCAATCTTACTGTATTTACATTAAGTAATACTTACTTAATGTCGCTCCGGTCGCGGCCGCATCGGTAATGTCCGCGATTTGTTTAAAACGCACGTTGGGAGTGCACGCGAAGTGAAGCTCCTCCATGTTAAGTCAATGGAGAGGCCCATAAAGAGACTTCATTTACTCCAAATGAGAAATTTTGAGCCATTTTGAGCCAGATCTGATGTAAACAATACACAAGGCAGGGCGCAGCCATGTTTCTCTTCTGGGCTCACACTGTCATGTGACTAGATGACGTAATCGTTGCCGTCATGTGATAATCCAAAAAAACAAAAACAACCCCCTTCCGGCCCTTCAAAATAATAGCGGCGGCCGACGGAGGAAACGACGTGGCACCGAGGCACCAAGCAACCTTCAGATTAAGAGGCAGTAGATGTGTTAAGTAACATATGAGGGGTCAAACTAGGGGGTTTTCATGATTCTAAATCCATTGCAAACATCTGTTTTGCATAAAAAAAACATTCATTGGGTTAAAACGGCACCCACAAAAGTGTGAAAAGTGATGAGTCATCACTCATCACTTTTCTTCACTAAACCATAGTCTTGTGGGGCCATTTTTTAGCCCAAGGAATGTTTTTTGTGCAAAACAGATGTTTGCAATGGATTCAGAATCATGAAAAAACCCTAGTTTGACCCCTCATATGCTACTTAAAGCAGATAATTCTTTTGCTTTTTTTTTCCTGTAATGTAAAGTTAATGGGACACCAACTCTAGTGGCTGATAACACCAATTTAGCTGTGTCTCAGAAAGGGTTATCATACCAAATTATAATCTACAGATATAGAGCTTTTCAAAAATGCATGATAACCTTTGCCACCTTTCCGATACCGACATAGAGTTTACAGTTTACAGTTTAGGCATTTAGCAGACGCTTTTAATCCAAAGCGATTTACAATAAGCAAATAAACATCACAATAATAAACAAGATTAAGTGTCAGTACATCAACAGCAATATAACAAATGTGAATGAATATATATCTAGAAAAAAACTATATAATCCGTAAAAAAAAGTTTCTAAAAACCTAAAAAGTTAAAACAAATGCTAACTAGCTTCATGGGTCATTGATTTTTCCAGTAGTCCTAAGGGTTTAGGTGGAGTCTGAAAAGGTGAGTCTTCAGTCCTCGGCGAAAGCTAGCGAGTGAATCCGTTGTTCTAAGTGCGACAGGGAGTTTATTCCACAACTTGGGGGCTCGTATGGCCCATGGACTATTGTTCTCGTTGAGGTTGAGGGCGAGGTTGTTATGCTGGCAGTTTTAGGCAAATGATCCCCTATTATCATGCTCAGAATAGAACATCAGGGTTCACGTGGTTAAAATCCGGTTGTACTGTACATACTGGTTGCAATTCTCATAGAGGAATAATAAGGATCATGACTGTGGATCAGTACTTTGACTTAAAGGGGTACTGTCACCTAAAGGGGTTGAGGGGCAGATTACATTGTAATGAGCTTCTCTGAAAACGGTCTGAAATTGAAAACGGTCTGAAACAGTGTAATCTGCCCCTCACCCCCAAACAACAGCTGACCAGTAAAGTAAGTATTCATACAGTCAGGCTAGACAGACAATTAATTTGATTGGCTTATAATTGCGCATCCCCACAATGACATCATAAAAATATTAACTTGTTTTTTAAGATGATTCTTAAAGTGACAGTAAGTTATTTTGTGTATTTTATATATCAAAAGTCCCTAAAAATCGTAATTACTTCCTGTGAACGAAAACGTGCAGCGTGATGACATGGATAGGATTTTGTGAATACACTGTAAACTAGAAGCAGTGCTCTTCCGAGCACAGGTCTCCACCAGGTCACACAAATCAGCCTGTTATAGCGCCACCATGAGGCTGATTTAAAAAATGTGGGGCAGAGGTTCTGAATTAGCATCCAGGGAGTGTGTGTGCTCATTTTGGCAGCGATCGGGCCAACGGCGCCGGAGATTAGCTGGTAACAACCAGGCCACACAAATCGGCCTGTTATAGCGCCACCATGAGGCTGATTTGAAAAATGTGGGGCAGAGGTTCTAGATTGGCATCCAGGGAGTGTGTTTTGCTCAGTTTGGCAGCGATCGGGCCAACGGTGACTGAGATTAGCTGCTCACAAACTGCGAGGACGCACGGACGCACGCACGCACGGACGGACGGACGGACGCACGGACGGACGGACGGACGGACGGACGGACGGACGGACGGACGGACGGACGGACGGAGGGGAAAACATACTCTCCCTCAGCCTTCGGCTGGTGGAGACAATGAACCTTGATTACATTCACCTGTTTGATTCCCATTGCTGCACATTCTTCCAAACACAGCTGATTTTAATTACAGAGCAACTTCATTTTGTATTTCATTCAAGATGACGTCCAGTGTATTACTCATTGTAAACTTAATCAGCACACTAAAATATGTATCAGAAACATTATAGGTTAGAAATAAGCAACTTGGTAACAAACATTCTGGACAGTGGCACAGTGAACAGTCTTCTCTGCCTTGCTAACACTGCTCACCACATGAGTCAGATTTTACCGTCACCTGAAGGGATGGGACCTTCTGATTGGTTCAGAAACATACAGGCTTCCGTTTCAGACTGAAACTTCAAAATAAAATGACCGATTTCAGTAGTACCTTTAAGATTTCACAACACACAACACACATTCTTCATATTCATTATTTCCCTGCACAATGCGTGATTGTGAATAATGTAATGACAGTGGAGAACCAGGAGGAAATCAGATCTTTGTGGATGCAGTGCACCATGGCTTGGGCACCGTCCGTTGTTATGGAAACTAGTTTGAACTTGGGGAGTTCATTTTTGGTGACAGCCAATAAACACCCAGAAAATGTCTCACCTCTTGTGTGTCCTTTCAGTGGCAAAATCAGTGTTGTTTGCTTTGTGAAAACAGATTGTTTTGTTGTTAGTTCTTTTTTCTCAATTCACTGACAGCTTATAGGTGAGTCATAGGTGTGAAGTTTAGTAGTAACCTGATCAGTTTGTTTTGAGAGGTCTGAGGTCTTTCAATGCCTTTGAGGTGCATGAGGTACATGCATAGTCAAAAAGACATTGGATGATGCACCTCAAAGGCATTGAAAGTTCCAAATGTGCCTACTGCTCCTTTAAGACAGCGAATAGTTTATTGTATGAGTCTTTGTCAGCTGTGTTCTTTTTTAACAATAGAGGCAATCATATGTTGTTTCTGCATCACTGCATGCTGGAACACCAGCTATTCAAGCATTCCTTTGTGTGCAGGTGCCCTATGTCTGTATGAGTGTCCATATGAGCATGAGACGAACGTCATAGAAAGTACACAGAGACCGATATCACCACAGCTGATGTCACGGGTTACACATCCGACCTAAACCTAACCAATTTCTAATGAAAATTACAATGCAGTCAGTGGTGGATATAGAGCCAAATGTGTTAATTTATAATGTACCGTACGTAATCTTGGGCAGTAGGCCAGTAACTCAAGGTTATTATAGTAAACTAAAACTAACTAAAAAACGAAAACTAGAATGGAAAAACATTGTCGTTAACTGAAATAAAAATAAAAACTACGCTTTTAAAAAAAAACTAAAACTAACTGAAACGGTATTGTGTGTTTACAAAACTAACTAAAATAGACTAAAATGATAGTGAAAATCTCCTTAGTTTTCGTCTTTGTCAATTTATTTTGGATGGATGTCCAATCTATTTTCATATATCTATCTTCCTCCTTCTCCCTCTAATCCTATGCTCTAACCTCGCGTCACCAGGCTCTTCTCCCTATCTCCCTCTGTGCCAGTTTACCACGCCCCTCGGACACGCCAAAATACAGAACCTGGTATCATGGTGGTTTCAAAAGTTGGAAGTAAGCGCAGAGTCCCTTTTGGGATTACTTTGAATATGATTGTGTTTCAGATAACTCAAGGTGAAAAACCTCACAAATCTAAAAGTCCATTTGAACAGCACGCATATTAAGAAGGCTAACCTAGCGTACCTTGACAAGGTAAAGGACACCGCCCCAGGGGAGCCAAAATACAAAACCTGGTATCATGGTGGTTTCGAAAGTTGGAAGAAAGTGCAGAGTCCCATTTGGGATTACTTTGAATATGATTGTGTTTCAGATAAGAGTAAATGCCTTGTAGAAAATGATAATACGGAGGATAAGGGGACAAACCCCACAAATCTAAAAGTCCATTTGAACAGCACGCATAAGAAGGCTAAACTAGCGTATCTTGACAAGGTAAAGGACACCGCCCCAGGGGAGCCTCCCTCCCCCGAGACAGATGCCAATCCTCGGCCAAGCAGCAGAAGAAGAAACCCATGACCAAAACAGTCATATATTCTGTCATTTTGTTCCTTAGGCATGGAATGATAGTGAAAATAAATTATTGCCCTTTGCTGGGGATCCCCTACAACCCCCTCAAGGACCCCTGGGGGTCCTCGGAGACCACTTTGAGAATCACTGGCTTGGTTATTAGAGTATATAAAAACCACCAGTTGGTGAGGTCAAAGAGAGAAGTTGTATGTCTCAACATTTCTGCCACTCTCCACAATATGATGTTTTGTTGATTTTTTTATTAGACAATACTTTTTCCGGAAATGTTTTAATCTCACCCCTAACAAATACTCCATATTACGTAAAAGACTAAAACTAACACTAAAACTAATCAAAACTATAAACTAAAACTAAGCTTTTTCAAAAAATAAAAACGAAACGAAACTAGCAACCCCACTTTAAAAACGAATTAAAACTAAAATGTAATTGAAAACAAAACCTCAAAACTAATAAAAATAAAAACTAATGAAAAAATCCAAAACTATTATAACCTTGTAGGTTTACATTTATTTGTTTGTTTGTTTGTGTTTTATTTTTTGTTATATAATAAAATACATAATTGATCTAAACAAAAAGAAGATCCGAGTGCTCACAGAAGTGGAGGAGAGGATGTAGAGTTAAAACAAGCTTTAATGTACAGTAAATGGCAACATGTTTCGACCAGAGCGAGAACAGCAACTTAAAATAACTTTAAACTCCCATTTTGCTGCAGCACAGAGACCAACATAGAAGCTTTGTGCATGTATGTATGTATTTATGTATTCATCCATCCATGTTGTGGTATATTTCTCCCTCCCATAATCTATTCTATCCACGAGTTTCCAACGCCCCATAGTGCATTGCGCAGACGCTGTACCGAGCTTCCGGCGCCGCAGCCGAGTGTGATTTACAAGCTCACAACAGGCTGCATCTGCGACGCGACGTGAGCTTGTAACCATGTCTGCTGTTAAACCGGAAGTGTGGTCCAAATAATCTCCAGTCGCCTCCAGCAAACTCCCGCGGAAAGAGGTGGATAGGATACATAAATGTACTTCTATAGAAAATTGCAACACAGTCAGCGTGGATGGATCTACTGTAATTACAGGGCATTCAAAATCCAAGGGACATCACTATAGGGGATGGCGTTACAGTGGTAGCTCATAGAATAAACTCCATATAATAATAATAATAATAACACCCAATGATTATTATTTAGGAGTAAATAGGATGGTGGCACACTGGCACTCGATGCCGATCTGATGCATGCATATCAGACTGATTCTGGTAGATCTGATATGGAGCAAAATACTGTGTTAGAGTAACTCTGGTGCGCAAATGGACCAACTGTACAGGGATCAATAGAGAACAATAGAGAACAATATTCACACAAAGCACACTGTAGAAAGAAGGCTATAGCATTTGTTGTAAATGTGTGTTTGCATATCGTCGTTGTCGGGCAGAAACCTCGTATCTCCAAGTTTCAAATTTGTATGTTTTTTTCGCAAAGCAAAGCCCTGCTTTATCATACAAGGCTGTCGCACAAAAGTAGTGAAAACAGCAGATCTACAAGCACACAACGCCTCGCGGTGCGAGGCGTTGTGTGCTTGTAGATCGGCTGTTTTCACTAGTTTAAATCATTTTTAAAATGATAAATACAAAACATGGACATACAAGTTTTCCACCCGACAACGACGATATTGACTTCTTGCGTCTCGGCCGTGTATAGTATAAGTGTCCTTATATAGCTTCATTTAAATGCAAAGCATGATGAGGAGGTGGATCCCATTTGATAAACTCTCAGACAACACATCCACCCACGCACCCTGTAGCCTCTGGCCTATTACGCAGAAGCAAAGAGAGCCTGGATACGTCCATCCTCGCTATAGTGCAGAAACACTCATCCTCAACTACATTAAAGACAAACACCACCCCCAGACCACATGGACCGATCGACAGACAGACAGACAGACAGACAGACAGACAGACAGACAGACAGACAGACTGACTGACTGACTGACTGACTGACTGACTGACTGACTGACTGACTGATTGATCAGAGAAAGTGTTCATGGTGATTGGTGACAGAGGAATTTAGTGATAAGGAAAGACCAGGCTCACCGTTGCCATGGTAGACACTCACATACACACACGCACACGCACACGCACGCGCACGCACACACACACACACACACACACACACACACACACACACACACACACACACACACACACACACACACACACACACACACACCTACCTGATCTAATTAGATGTGGTTATCTATACAACAATCTCTCCTCCTCTCCCGGGTATCTGTCTGTGCTGTCAATATGGTTTTCCTTTTGCATGTTTGTGTGTGCTTAAACTTCCGGGGTTTTACCTGTGTGTCAGAGGACGGGACATTTATTCACACTCCCAAGAGACAGAGATCCATCACCCTTGGCTGTCTCCAGACATATTGAGGTGCCATGTCACGTACGCCCTGACGTCACGAGTTTGAGTCCAGCACATGACCTTTGTCACACATAATCCCTTATCTCCTCCTTTCCATTTGTCCTGTCAGGCTTCTGTGCTCGCTGTTGTGAAGCAAAGATAAGGCACATCTAAAAAGAAATTCAAAAACCGGGGAAATCAACATCCTTTTTGCAGGAAACAAAGTATGTAGCAGACAGTGCAGAATGCACCCCTGGGAGGTAATTTGATGGATCTTTAAAGGGGAATTCCACTGCAAAGCAATGTTATACCATATCAAAGCCTAACAAACCCTGTCCTAAGGAATAGTTCACTGGGTGTCTTGTCTCCATTTGGGTCTCCTACCGCAATGGACACCCGGTGAGGGAGGGCCGTCGGGTGTGCAGGTGGACCATGTCCTCGCCATGACTCAGCCATAACCATATAGTTCCCAATGCAGCTACGCCCAAATATGGAGTGTGCTGTGCTGTCTAACCTCCAAGAGTCGTCATGACAAGTGCAAACAAATCACTCATGTCTATATGGGCACAAAAGGGGGCATGCCCATATATGGGCATAATACTGATGACATCAAGGATCTCCATATATTGGCATATCAGTCGGATCAGGTACGCAGCAGCCCGAACTCTAGCAGTAGATTTTAAATGTCTCTCTTGTCACATGTTTGCCACTGGAAACCTTTTGTTCATGCGGCCAGTCGTCGCATTTACTCCTTGCATCCCCACCCCCCACCCATCCCCTTTCTCCCCAATTTAGTAGTTATGCCAATTAATTCCTCCCCACACACAGTCCCCACCAGGAGGACTCCCTCCGCCCAAAAGGGAGTACACACCGGCAACGCCTGGACAATAGGCGTATCGGAGAGGCAGGCCAAGCGTGAACACGCGTCTGCGCGTGTGGGTATGTTCATTGAAAATAATGGGAGCGGCTGTTTTGATGCATGCCGTCCGCAGCCGGTGTTTGTCCCCCTCTACACTCCCTGCTGACAGGTGCCACCCCAGCCTGTAGGAGTATGTGCAATGACCAACATCACCCTCCCAGCCCGGCTTCCCTCCCCCGAACCAATTGTCTTTGCATAGACGCCCGACAAAGCTGGATGCACCACGATGAAAATGAACCCACAACCTCTATGTTGGTGGGCAGGGGCTTTACCTCTGCGCCACCCAAACACTCTCTCTCTCTTTGCTTTACTCTCAGTTTCACAGTAACAAAACTATGCTGAGGGCATAGCGCATTTAATCTCAAGTAGCCTGAAGTACAGTATACAGTATACAGGCTACAGATATACAGCACACAGGCATTCATAGTGTTTATAGTTTCAAATCAATTTTCGAGCGGTGTTAACTGCTCCTACATCTGGCTTTATGTGTTTATATGTATGTATTTATGTCTCACACTTGGCTCATTGGTCAAGCTTCGTGGGGTGCTTAATGAAATTAACTTATAGAAAGCACCGCTCACTCAGCTCAATATTTTCTCCATCTCACTTGGCAAATTTCTCACTTAAGTTGCTCTGCCTAGAGCGAAGCTGCATCTGTTTGCCTCCATTACTTTCCTTAATTACTGCAAAAACAAATTGGGCTGATTGATCTGTAAAGAACGTACATCTGTTTATAGAAATATGTGACTACTTTATGTTTTGTAAATAGTCATTAAGTATCCATTTTACATTTTGTGTTGAGACCTTGATGCCTCCTCTCCATGCACTCTATTGTTTCTAGTACATTAAGTATAGATCAAGGGTCTTCAACAGGGGGTCCGGGACCAATAGGGGTTCCTCAGAGTAACTACAGGGGGTCCTCCAAATCTTTGTGGGATAGTAACTTGTTTTTTCCCCCCCTTTTTTATATTAACCACTTGAACCCTAGCGTCCATATTCGGAGAACTTTAGCCAAAAACAGCAGATCTACAAGCTCACAACGCCTCGGGTTGTGAGTCGTTGTGAGCTTGTAGATCGTCTATTTTCGGCAAAGAGCTTTGAAGGGGAAAAAGAGCAGACTAAGTACAGAGTGAAAGGTCAAGTTTATGAAGTATTGACGGTTCAAGTGGTTAAATATCTGAAAACACAAATTGACATGAATCCAAAATACACTGATGATTGTGCTGTCAAACAATGAAACTTTGGAATCTCTGAAAAGGTTGTGGGGGTCCCTGCTTCATCTCTTTCTCAACTAAGGGGTCTTTGGCCTGAAAACGTTGAAGGCCCCTGGTAATAGATTGTACATTTTGAGAGGAGACCTTGATGCCTCCTCTCCATGCACTCTCTCATTTCACGCTCTTGTTTATTTTTATGTTCTCCTCGCTCTTCTCTCTCTCATGTCACCTCTGGACTGCTCCTCTCCCCTCTGCTCCCATTCCCTGTTCCCTCCCCTCCGCTTCTCTTTCTTCTTTCCTCTCTGGAGGGTCGGGGGTGAATGCGGGTTCAAACAATATCTTTAGCTTAATGGAGTTGTCCATGTGCACTGGGACTTGTTAGCACGGCCTGTTGTTAGCCTGGCTTGTTAGTGCTGTGGATCGCCAGAATCTCTCTGAGTCCGTGTACCCAGCAGGGACATGCTGGGCCCCTGATTCAGCCCGGGAAAAAGAGTTGGAGAGGCCCTCATTGCACGCTAGAGAGAGATCTCTCTCTATAGCGCTGCTGCTACTCAAAGATTTGCCATTTCAGATCATGACAAGTGACAAGCCAGTGGGCCAATTACATTATATTTTGTCGTTGTCGGGTGGAAACCTTATATGTCCAAAAACGTTTGTTTTGTATTTATCATTTTAAAAATTATCTGAACTAGTGAAAACAGCCGATCTTCACAACGCCTCGCGGTGCGAGGCGTTGTGTGCTTGTAGATCTGCTGTTTTCACTACTTTTGTGCAACAGCCTTGTATGATGAAGCAGGGCTTTGCTTTGCGAAAAAATCAACACATTTGAAACTTGGAGTTTCTGCCGGACAGTGACAATTTACTTTGTTGGCCACCCAGCCCCCAAATTGGAACGAAGGCCAACATTTAATTTTTATTTTTTTCCTAATGGCCGGCCTGGACTGGCCGGGAATGAACCGGCCGTTCGGGAGTTGTCCCGCTTTTCCCAATGGCCAGCACGTCCCTGGTACCCAGTACTCTGCAACCCTACGCTGTCAGAGCTTGTTTAGCCGAGGTCAGAGAGGGCATCCCGCCTGCTGAGACAGCCTGGAAAACGGCTCTCATTCCAGCGGTAAATGAAGAGTCCTGTTGGCTAATGAGCTATCCAACCGAGGTAAACAAGAGAGAGGTTGAGTGTGTCTGGCGGAGACAGACAAACATCTAGAATAGATGGTGGAGACAATGAGCTCCAACTTGACCTTATTGCTGTTCTACTACCATAGATTACCTTACCTGCCTACAGGGGCGTCAATTGGTTATGGCAGGGGTATGCAGCTGCCATACCCTGGGTCCAGAGGGGAGAAATATTTAACAAAATGGTCACTTTATAATTATATTCTCCACACTTGTATTCTCCCTCTTGACAAAATGGTATATTCCCAGGTTCCGCAGGTCAGCTGCAATGCCTTATTGTTAATTGTGGCACTTTTACTAACATGCCAAGTTTAGCTGCACTTGAACAATTGTTCCAGGCTGCCATATCCAGCCCAAGAAACCGTAGAAATGGGGGGAAATTTTTAATTTACCTCTTAACTCATTGACTGCGCCGCCACGAGTTTCCCGAGTTATTTCCATTGTCTGAGGCTGCGTCGCCCGAGTTTCACGAGTTGGGGCTGTTTTCAAGGTTTATGCAAAAGTACACTTTCCCCTAGCCTGTTACAAAATGTCATGTTTCTATGATAAAAGGGTGGTTAAAAATCACACATCAAAGTCAGCTTGTTTGAAAACAAAGGAGAAATCGACCTCCCCAGTCCCCATGACCCAAAGTGAACTCATTTATCAGGACACGGCTTCAGTTCTGCCGACACAGTGCGGCGCGGCCGCAGCAGTGGTGAAACAAAACTAGCAGATCTTCAAGCAGACCATTCTGCATGAATCAAAAACATTTTCACTTGAAAAGCTGTGACCTGCTGCACTGGGTCACCCTAACTCTAACCCACACACAGCTCCATACCCACACAAAAAAGTTCAAAGTTTCTACAACAAAAGTTTACCAAAACGGTAAGACCCAGCAAGAAAACAATGGCTACATCAGAGCCTCGTAGCAACCGCCCGGCCTCTCAGGCCTCTCTATACCAAAACAAGCCAACACAAACACATCAACAACACAGCAACACCTCCCAGATGAAAGCATTGACAAATCAACACTCAAAGTGTTATAAAAGTTTCAACATAAACTTACCTCAGTGTGATGAGGAGAGCGTTGGTGTAACACACACACACACACACAGAGAGAGACAGATAAGTCCAGTGCCGTTTAGTGTCAGTAGATCAGTAATCCTATAGTTTCATTCATGTAGTTTTCTTTTTCTGTTTGTGAGCGGGTTTCATGCCCTCACCGCGGCACAGCAAGCGCCCGACGGCTAGCCATGGTTCGCCGGTCGCCTCTGATTCTGGTTCCCGTCGCGAACCAGCCCGATCCCTGGACACGGGCGAGGGGCTAGAGGGCCTCCATCGAACCCCGGTCCTGGTCAGATCACCATGGATGCCTTTCTAATCGCCAATTTGCCCCGTCCGGAGACGGATACGGAGTACGAGACGGATGAGGCGGCGCCGCCGTCCCAACAACACACACCGCGGGCAGACATGGCTCCATGCCCGCACTCCTCACGCCGGAATCGGTGGCTTGCGTGAGGCCACGCGAAGAACGCTCTGCCATGCCCATGTCGCCGAGAGATAACATCGAGACGCTCTCCCAGTCCCAGAGTGAGATGTATGTATTATCCATATCATTGATCCATTCAAAAACAGCAGATAGCAGTCAGTGCAAGTTCACAGCGCATCACTTTGTAGCCTACTTTCCTGACTAACTAACTTTCGCTAAATTATTCACTCGATCAAATGATGTGTACTGTACAGGTCCGTGTCCGATGCAGATGATGTCATCGGCAGCACTGATGATTGTCAGAGCAGTATAATCAGAGAGTGGTGTCACCGCGGGGTCAGAAACAGCGCTGGTCACGTGGTTCATTGTCACTTTACACCTCATAGACTTCAATGCATTTTGTAAACTTCCGGTTGGCCGTTTATCACTATACGCCAATAGATGTGTGCGTAGAAGACCTGGCCCCATGAAGTGAACGGGAGTGACGCAACTCTCCATTCTAGGGCTCTGATGATTGTGAGTGGCACCCCCGGAGAGCAACACGCAACCGCAAAGACGACCCTTTCTATGCGCGTAAGTTGTGCACATGCAGCACACATTGCGCGCGCGTGCACACACACACACACACACACACACACACACACACACACACACACACACACACACACACACACACACACACACACACACAGTATAATGTAATGTATAATGTATTTATTTATTTAGATGAGTAACTAATCGCTCTGGGTCTACTAAATGCCTAAAACATTTCCCATGTCAATATGTTCAAAATAAAACAGCATAATGGCAAATATAAATGTATTTTTCTGTTCAAGTTATTCTAGTCAAGGTATTGATGTTTTGTCATTACCCATAACAGTAAAATACATATTCCCATTTTCACCATGCAGTACCCCTGCATACCCATAGTACACATACACCCACAGCAAACCTTTATGTATCTCATATAGCATTGATGCTTTTCACACACACACACACACACACACACACACACACACACACACACACACACACACACACACACACACATGGAAACAGAACTTTTCATTCAATTTGAGGAGTAAATAATGTATTTTATTTTGGTATGCGTTTTCAGAAGCTGATCAAGGAAGTGCTTCTCTGTCAGGCACTGGGACACAGAGACCTTCAAGCAAAGGAACAGGCAAAGGTAAGATAAAAATAATGATATTTTTTTAATATATATATATATATATATATATATATATATATATATATATATATATATATATATATATGTGTGTATATATGTGTATATAAATATATATATATATATATATATATATATATATAAATATATATATATATATATATATATATATATATATGTGTGTGTGTGTATATATATATATATATATATATATATATATATATATATGTGTGTGTGTGTGTGTGTGTGTGTGTGTGTGTATATAGGAGCTCCTGAGCTTCACCGAAGCCATTGTCGAAGCCTGGTGCACCCCGCGACCCACCCAACCCCTCTGGCCCGATCCTCGGAGTGTGAGGAGGTCAGCCCATGTCCCTGAGAAGATACCGCCCAGACCACGAAGGAGAAACCCTACAAGGGTCTGCTACATCTGCAGCAAAATACATAAGAAAAGGAGTGAGACCTCATTCTACTGCCCTCTGTGTCTTGTGCCTTTGCACAGGAGGCTTTGTTTCGAACGGTACCACGCAGAGATTGACTATGAGCATGCAAGCGGTGCTCGACGTCGACGATAGACAGACACATTTTGATGACATGAGTGTAGACATACTGTGTACCGATTTGTGTGATTTTAGGGCAAATTCTGTAGGAGCAGTGTCCAAAAATGTGTTTGAAAAAATCGGCCTGATGGTGGCGCTATATGGGACAGATCCATTTTGATGACATGAGTGTAGACATACTGTGTAGCGATTTGCGTGATTTTAGGGCAAAATCTGTAGGAGTAGTGTCCAAAAATGTGTTTTGAAAAATCGGCCTGAAGGTGGCGCTAAATGGGACATATCCATGTTGATGAGATGAGTGTAGACATACTGTGTACCGATTTGCGTGATTTGAGGGCAAATATTGTAGGAGCAGTGTCCAAAAATGTGTTTTGCAAGAATCGGCCTCATGGTGGCGCTAGAAGAGGGGCATGTGAGAATTGATGGGTGGAGGTTGTAGGTTGGCAGGCAAGGAGTGTGTGTGCGAAATTTGGCATGGATCGGGGCAACGGTTGCGGAGATACGATGTGACGTGCAAAAGTGTGACGTGTGACGGACGGACAGACAATGTGCCCATTACACTGTAAGAAAATATTGTTTTTGTTTCAAATCATAAAGTAAGCATCTGATGTAATAAATAAAGAGCTGTGAGTAAAAAAAAATGAGTTGTTTGCTTGAAAAGAGACCATTCACAAAAACTTCTTTTTCTCCAGTTGTTATTCTGAGAGGGCTTCACTCTAAAAACAAAAACTAGGCTCTACTCAATTTTATTGGTGAAACATTTTTACACTCAAAAATATTGAGTAAATATTACTGTTATGAAATCAGGTAGATGATACTCAATTAATTTGAGTAAAAGTAACCAAAACTTTTACGTACTTATTAACAACTAAAATTGAGTACAATGACCTAAAGAAATTGAGTAGATATAATTAAATTATTCAGTCAATGCCATAAAAGACTACAAGTAAATACATTGAAATATTAAGTAGATCTAATTGAATATTAGAGTATGATTTAACAAAACAAATATGTCACATTTACTTTTATTGATTTAATTCATATAGTACCATTTACCCCTTTCATTTACTTTACCTTTTACTCCAGGAGTACATGATGTCAAATGAATACACATGAAATAATTATGCAGATAATTATGTTTTTAATCAACTAATTTTGACCAGTGTAACACCACATCAAGTATGAACATTCAACATACTTTAGTATGTAAAT
The DNA here is from genome assembly GCF_963921795.1 of Nannobrachium achirus. Lineage (NCBI taxonomy): Eukaryota > Metazoa > Chordata > Actinopteri > Myctophiformes > Myctophidae > Nannobrachium > Nannobrachium achirus. The sequence continues at coordinate 34,739,544 of NC_137818.1, read as the reverse complement.
GACATGCAACAATGCCTGCAAAAACAATATGTTTAAAGATAATGATCAGGAAAGGGGTATCCCTGACACTTTTAAAATTCTGTTTACTAAAGAGCAGTGTGTGTTCACAATACTGTATATAAGTACCTCTAATTGAACTGTGCATACTGTAAGTAAGCAGTCTGTCAAACATTATGCACCATAAGAACAATGAGCCCATCAAATGAACAGTAAGTCATAACCACAAAATACATTAAAGACAGTCAGAGGCCATTTGGCATGAAAGAAAATCACAACTTGGAATATGAAATAATAAATAAGCATTTACAGTAGCTCAACATTTAAACATATGCACACGTGTAATGTCTATATGCTAAACTGACCTGTTTGCATTATGACTCGAATGCACCAGAAACAAACACTTTACATTAACTAATTACTATCAGCAACAAATACCATTGCAAAAATGCTGTTTTGACAATAAATCCACTTTCAGTAGGTTATACCCACTTTCTGAGAGCATCTTGCTGAACAGTAGTCGGCAAGCAGACATTTTTTCAGTCTCTGAACTTTGGCTGAAAGGTGTCCAGGATCCAACTCAACTAGTACTTTTTGGAACATCTCAAGACCATATCTGAGGTTCTTGGGGTATCTCAGATTAAAGGCATAGAACAGTCCCAACAGATAGCAGCAGACCCCCAAGATTGTTGAGGGCAGTGATGCCCTTAATCACAATACCTACATCAGTAGGTTCATTCATTGAGTCCTCTTGGTTCTGCAGCAGGTAGATCTTCATCTTCATCATCACCTCCTCTGTCAACTTCTCTTCTACTCTGACAGGTGCACCAGCAGCTTCCTTCCTGCACACATTGTGAAGATAATTGTTTAGAGCTCACTTTCAGGCTAAATGTTACAAGACACACAGACACACATTGAGCAATCCTAGCTGTCTCCACACATGCAGCCCTGGGCATAATCTTGAATCAGTTGGACCAGACATGCAACGGATGCAACAGCCATTCAGCCAATGTCACAACCTCATTCTCTGGACATCACTATGCTGTTCCTTTGCATGTGATGGTCTCATCCACGATGACATTAAAACGTCAAAACATTTATTTTACTAACTTGAAAGTCCTTGATCTTGACACTATCTTCTTCCAGATGGTCGATGAGACATCGGATGATGACCTCTCGTGTTCGTTGATTGGGGATTCCTCTCTGCAGAATAGAAAAATAATTATTTGAACAATAAAGAAAAAGTATGACTGCACTTTCATAACTAACATAAACTTTGGCAATACAATTGTTTCCACAACCCAGTTTTAGCAACGGAAGCTGGGAGACTGTCCTTAGTAGCTATTAAGACATACATTTAGAAATGAATAATCAGGAGAGAGAGAGTTGCAGGGGATAAAGATGAGTTTAGCATAAATTAATATAGTAATTATTGTCATTAGCCAGGTGAAATATAATTAAAGCAGTTAGAGTAAATGAAAGTTTCATACCTGAAGTACAATACTCATTTGTGCCCAAACTGCCCTTCTTGGACTGGAACATGGACAGTAGTTTGGGGGTATAGAAGTCCAACATTGCCATACATTTTGGCTCAAGATTCAGTGTGGCGATCATCCTGAACTTTGCACTAACCTGGAAGACAGAGATGAGGGGAAGAGAGTAAAAAAGAAGACATGTAGATAATAATGTAGGCCTATACCTGTGCATTTTATCTTCATTGTAAAATAAAAATACATCACTGTCTTCAGTGTCAGATTCAGTGTCAGATTCAGAACAGTGTGAATCACTAGTTGGTTGTGGTGGACATTCCTCTACATCAGTTTGTGTTTTCATGTGTTCAGCTGAGGTTACAGGCCCTGTCTCTCTGTTTTCAACATCATCTTCCCTTTTCACTGCTAGTAATGTCAACCCCATGTCTGGTCTTAGAAGTAGCTCCTCTTGTTCCTCTTTAATCTGTGGAGGATGTGGTTCCTCCTGGACCAGACTGGAGTTCATGTTCTGCTGTTCAGGGTAAACCACCTCTTTACACAAAGGGAGGTGTAGGATGTCTAGGCAAAAGATAAAATGAGACGGACCCATTAAAAGCTTGCATTGTACATTGCCAAACCTAAATCTAGCACACACACACATTATTGAGTCTAACAGCTACCGTCGTTGTGTTTGTGTCTCAATGTACCACTGGCAACATATACTTTAGATGACAGAACATTCATCACCTTTGAAAAACAACATAGCACTATTAGAGCTTCTGTACATTCTGAGAGGCTGTTTTTCTGGTTATGTTAACAGAGAAAACTATTGCATAAACTAGTGTTTAGCCTACAGCCGACAACAAGTGAGGAATTAACATGTCTTAAAACTAATCCCCACAAATAACTCACCATGGATAACCACTCATTTCATACAGTTAAGCCACATGTTATTGACTCTGAAACTTTTTCTCTTACGATAATGTGAAAGAGATTGTTTCAGTAAAAGTAAGTGTACCAACCTGCTCTGTATATATCCAGTAGTCTGCTTTGGCGGTCAATTTCTTGCTTCAAGTACAAAGCTTTGTCCTCGTACTCTGTTACAATTTGTCCAACGGTCCCAAGTATCTCTTCAGCAGCTGCAGATAGTCGCTCATTGACCAAGGACTTCAGTGTTTGTAGTAAAGCCATTTCTCAAAGCTAGCTTGGAGTTTCTTTGACAAATACACCAACCACATGAAGAACGTTCAGCCCTTAACAACTTGCAGAGACTAAAGTGTCACCAAACATAAACAGATCGCTGCTAAATACTCATTGTGAGTCTGATGGCCCAATCAGAGGAGGGGGGTGGGGCAACAATAGACATGAGCTGGCCAATAGTTGAACACTCCATTGACATTTGAACAAAATTAAACCCTCCCATACAAAATACAATGTTTGACTTCACTTCACAATTCTAAATTTGATTGCTGTAATGTTTGGCAGTTTATGTTGCACATATATATGATAATTAATGAACCATAACATTATAAATGTATAACCTCAACCACAAGTACTCAGCAAGACTGTGTTATATCACTTGTCAATTGTCTTCATAACATTAACATTAATTCATTTAATAATAATGGATTTAATTTTTATTTTCTAGGCAAGTTGCAAACTCAAAGCACATTACAATGGTCCATTCGTTAATATAGTGTACCTATATTGCCAAAGCAAATCTTCCTAAAGTAAGATATGGAATCTAAAAATTTACTGTGAGCCAACAGTTACAGGATTACAAATGTAATGAATCTCTGGCCTGATATTGGTCAGTTAGTCTCAGTCATCAAATGCTACTTTAACAAATCCCATTGGGGTTAGGGGGAATGTTATGTTCAACTAACTTCAGCTACAGTATACTGTCAGTCAATACATTTTGGGTCAATATGCATGGAATACAAAATAGTTGTTCTGACTGTCTGAACATCTATCTCTACAACTAACAGCAATCTTAGCGTGACTCAAGTATATTATTATGTTAGTGTATAAAGTGGTGTGATTTTTAAGAAATGCCTTGTATATATCTAAAATGTAGCTTACAACTAACAGTAATGAGCATAACACTCTTTATTAACTGTTTCCATCCATTTACAACCTCTATGGACTAGAGTAGCATACTCATGTTGATGCATTTGGACTACGTTTTTGTTACATCTGACCGGTACATGGCTTGATAGCACACTGTGTGCAGTATTTACAGAAACAAACACTTTACATTAACTAATTACTATCAGCAACAAATACCATTGCAAAAATGCTGTTTTGACAATAAATCCACTTTCAGTAGGTTATACCCACTTTCTGAGAGCATCTTGCTGAACAGTAGTCGGCAAGCAGACATTTTTTCAGTCTCTGAACTTTGGCTGAAAGGTGTCCAGGATCCAACTCAACTAGTACTTTTTGGAACATCTCAAGACCATATCTGAGGTTCTTGGGGTATCTCAGATTAAAGGCATAGAACAGTCCCAACAGATAGCAGCAGACCCCCAAGATTGTTGAGGGCAGTGATGCCCTTAATCACAATACCTACATCAGTAGGTTCATTCATTGAGTCCTCTTGGTTCTGCAGCAGGTAGATCTTCATCTTCATCATCACCTCCTCTGTCAACTTCTCTTCTACTCTGACAGGTGCACCAGCAGCTTCCTTCCTGCACACATTGTGAAGATAATTGTTTAGAGCTCACTTTCAGGCTAAATGTTACAAGACACACAGACACACATTGAGCAATCCTAGCTGTCTCCACACATGCAGCCCTGGGCATAATCTTGAATCAGTTGGACCAGACATGCAACGGATGCAACAGCCATTCAGCCAATGTCACAACCTCATTCTCTGGACATCACTATGCTGTTCCTTTGCATGTGATGGTCTCATCCACGATGACATTAAAACGTCAAAACATTTATTTTACTAACTTGAAAGTCCTTGATCTTGACACTATCTTCTTCCAGATGGTCGATGAGACATCGGATGATGACCTCTCGTGTTCGTTGATTGGGGATTCCTCTCTGCAGAATAGAAAAATAATTATTTGAACAATAAAGAAAAAGTATGACTGCACTTTCATAACTAACATAAACTTTGGCAATACAATTGTTTCCACAACCCAGTTTTAGCAACGGAAGCTGGGAGACTGTCCTTAGTAGCTATTAAGACATACATTTAGAAATGAATAATCAGGAGAGAGAGAGTTGCAGGGGATAAAGATGAGTTTAGCATAAATTAATATAGTAATTATTGTCATTAGCCAGGTGAAATATAATTAAAGCAGTTAGAGTAAATGAAAGTTTCATACCTGAAGTACAATACTCATTTGTGCCCAAACTGCCCTTCTTGGACTGGAACATGGACAGTAGTTTGGGGGTATAGAAGTCCAACATTGCCATACATTTTGGCTCAAGATTCAGTGTGGTGATCATCCTGAACTTTGCACTAACCTGGAAGACAGAGATGAGGGGAAGAGAGTAAAAAAGAAGACATGTAGATAATAATGTAGGCCTATACCTGTGCATTTTATCTTCATTGTACACACCATTGTATGCAGCTGTGCATAGCTTGTAATAAATGCAAAAAGTCACAATGACTAGAGGGCTTGCACATTCCTCTCACTGTAACCTTAACTAGCTGCAAACCTTTGTAAAGAACATAAGTTATACCCAATACATTTGTGTAGCCTATATGCACAAATATACAGTAAATCTACTTACCAATATTTGCAAACACTCTCCAGGTTTCTTGTTGAAGAAGATGTGTGCTGCTGCTGTTTGTTGACAGAATGTTCCAGTAGAACTTTCCCATGAACCCTTGTGTACAATTTTGAATCTTAGTCATATCTACTCAATTGTTTAAGTTGTTGTGAGAGATGAAAGATTATTAAGTTGGAATGAATAATAATTAAGGGTCTTTTTAAATTGATCCATATAAGTACTCCATACTCAAATATTATGAAGGAAAATTACCAAAACAAATTGAGTATAATTCATGAATAAAATCAGCTGGTCAAATACTAATTTGAAAAATGAAATTAACTCAAATAATATATGTACATCTAACTCAAAAAGAACAGTTGGATTTTTACTCATTTTGTTTGGTGTGACCTACTCAAACAATCACATACATGATATTCAGTGATTTTATTGAGTAAATATAACTTTTTCTAATAGTGCTATTTACTCGGTCACAGAATTCTTTCTTAGAGTGTTGGTTTTGGTGAAACAAGGGTTTTCAAATGGCTATAACTAAAGAAGTGTACATGATAAAAACATAGTTTTTTTTTCTGTGGAAACTAGAAGTTATCCTCTTTCATCTGGGCCATGGCATGACATAGTCATCATTAGACAGAATTTAAAAAAAAATGGTAAACATGGTAAAAAATCAAGAAATGCTTGGCAACCAAGCTTGATAGTTCACTTTTAATGGTGGCAGTCAATGAGTTAAAATAAATGTATCATGCCTGTTGCTGCCTGTTGCCTGTTGCACGCGCGCCTTCGCACGCGTGCAAGACACCAGTCATGTTGCCATACCTTAGCTTTTTCTGAACTGACGCCACTGCCTGCCCAACAAAATGAGTTCGATATTGCCAATATATAGATATCGGTACAGTACATATCCACAAATAGGCAATTAATAACCTAACCATGCTCGCAACTTAATAGTCCCATATCTTGGGGAAGTAAAGTAAATTTGTGGGGTTCTAATCACAACCACCAGCAAATACATAAAAGCTTTCTTATGTTGTCATTTAGGTTTTATAAATTACCGCTTGTAATTATTTTAACTAAACTGCAATGGAATATACAAATCTACAGAAGAACTGTGTGACGCAACCCCAATCACCCCTCTGCATTGCAGCATTCATATTCAACATTGGATTACGGCCATACGCACGCACGCACGCACGCACGCACGCACGCACGCACGCACGCACACACACACACACACACACACACACACACACACTCACACACACACACACACACACACACACACACACACACACACACACACACACACGCAAAATAAGTGTAGACAAACAACATTATTCAGGTCTAATGAAGGAGAAGAGGAGTGTTCTCTTTGTTTGTCACGCTGTGGAAAATCACAGAAGATTAGAACAGAATGAAATGCAATCACTTTCCATTTACTTTTCTGACACCAGACAGCAGGGGTGTCGCACCAAATTCTAGGCCCTGGGTACAAGGATTCACTGCGGGTAGATATATATATATACAGTATATAAGCTCACAGCATGGCACCGAGTGCCGCGCTGCGAGCTTGTAGATCTGCTATTTTTACGTTTTTGAATATTTCAAATCCTCCTAATGTTTAATTTCTTTTTGAAAAACCTATGCTTCTGTAGTGGTGCTCAAACTTTTTCATGTGAAGGACCCCCAAAATTATATGTATTTGGCCACGGACGCCCCCATCTCAAAATATTTAGTTCCAGGAACCCCCCCCCCCCCCAAATACGTAATTATAATCAAAGATTTGCACACATTTTCACGAGTTTTCAAAAATAGCAGATATGCAAGTTTGCAGCGCGGTGAGCTTGTATATCTGCTATTTTTTAAAATAATCAAGGCCCCTCCACCTTGGGCCCTAGTAACTCAGTCCCACTCCCCCCCTCCCTTGTGACACCCCTGCCAGACAGTGAGCATTGAGCATGCACGGCTGCATCTTTCATGTTGTCACACACAAAATCCTCTGTGTTCATTTAACTCTGATAGGCGTGATGCGTAAAGGTCCCTGAATTATTCATTGTTGTGTTTGGGCGTTACTTTAATCAAACCAATGAGAGTATTCAGTATTAGCTGCCATTCCCTTTAAACATATCAGCCAAGACGCAGTGCTATTTAGGTGAAACCATTGACCGGAAGAAAAAGAAACGTCATTTTGAAAGGAGAAATGTCCAAGTGCATGCATGGCCGTAATCATATGTGTCCCAATCTCCCCAGGAGCCAGTCATTGCAATTTTTTTCATTTTCATTTTTTCATTTCATTTGAAAGCTGGGGATCATAGCTACAAAATGATATATTGGTTGTGGAGATTGACCCAACAGTTTTGAAGATATGGCTTATAGAATGATGCCATGCTGAAATAGTACTTTTGAGATATTCAAGTTTTAAATAAATTTCTAACCTGCAATGACCTGACTCCGCCACATGGGGAGCAATCTTCAATTCAATCTTCAATTCAAAGAAGCTTTATTGGCATGAGAACACAAACGTTTACACAGTGGTGGAAAAAGTACCAACATTTTATAATAAAGTAAAGTATCAATTCTGCAATGTAGAATCACTCTGTTACAAGTAAAAGTCCAGAATAAAAAATGTACTTGAGTAAAAGTACAAAAGTATTGGTATCCAAATGTACTTAAAGTACCAAAAGTAAAAGTACAAAATGTTTGAAAATAGCAGATCTACAAGCTCACAACGCGTCGCACCGCAATGCGTTGTGAGCTTGTAGATCGTCTATTTTCAAATAGCCTTGGTATAACATAGGGCTAAAGTGGTTTATGTATGTTTTAAACTTTAGTTATTGCTCTCTAAAAAGATAATGCCACAACAGCATCTCAAGCATTATTGGGCTAAATGTAAAGACGCTACAGTGCGCCAACCGTGAAGCAGTTTAACCAATTTGCTACATACGTCTACACAAACGGTCAGATTACAAAGATAAATTGCTTAGTGAAGGCTCACAGATGTCACCATAGGGTACGCTCCAGCAGAATGTCCCGTAATGATCGTATTATTTAATGAGGAGCATTTTAATCCGATCGGTCGTCGTTTCCTTAAAAAGGTATTAATGTATCTAAGTGCAGTACACCTCGCAACCGATGGGGTCGCATGGCTGAAAAACAACAGAAAATGGCATCTGATCGGATTAAAATGCAGTTTATTAAACAATACGAAAGATACGGGTAATTCTGCTTGAGCGTACCATACTGTGACATCTGTGAGACTTCAGTAAGCACGTTATCTTTGAAATATGAAGGTTTTTGTAGACGTACGTAGCAAATAGGATTAACTGCTCAACACGAGGTTGAAGTGAACCTATTACGTGTGCAACAGGGCTAACTGTGCTAAATGTAGCATAATCAGTGTTTGTGTAACTTCAGCCAGAAGGATTATTTGACCTGATAATAAAACACAATCTACAGGCTTAACCGCCTCGCGTTGTGAGCTTGTAGAAGAGAGCAACAATAGAGTTGGGTCACGTTTTATTTGTTTATAGCCTGCAGCTAGCGCTGCAGCTAGCGCTAGCTAACGCTAGCTAGCGTTAGCCGTTAGCCACTCATAGCCAGTCAACCAGAATAGTCTACTCTAAAGTCAACTTTCCGACGGCGAGTGAACGATTGCATTCCATCCATGTTTTCTTGGCTGTCAATTTATTGTCCAAAAAAACAAACACACTGAACGTTAGAATTAGATAGTTTAGGACGACACTGATCTATTCAATGCTAAGCTAACTCAGTGACAAAGGAAGCTTCCGCACCGGAGCATACGTCACAGACGTCTCCAGGCCGCTCCAGGATCATTTCACCAGCGTAGAAGAAGAAACAGCGGAAGTCAAGAACGGCGGAAGAATAATAAATAATAATACACAAAATCATACATTACGTGGTTAATAATTGTTCATTTGGAACACACGTGGCATTAAATTAATGGGATAAATACTGTGGGTTGCTTCGCTAAGTAATGGAGTCCCGATATTACCGCATTTGGCTACAAACGGCTAACAAAGGCTGGCTAGTTAGCATTTTAGCTAATATAAACTGGGAGGACTAACAGAATTATGTACCGATCTCTCACATTAATTAAAAAAAGTCTTATTTACATGCAGAGTTAAGCTCTGGCGTTTAAGTGAAATGTAGCCTAGATATTATGAGATGCTGTTGTGGCATAAAAAAAAAAAGAGCAAAAAAAAAAAAAAAATCATTTTGGCTACAGGGAATAATGACAGTCCCCGAGATGACTAGCTGCTGGGGGTGCTGGGACACATATGGTCACAATCCCAATGCTTGCACAAATAAAACCATATTAGATATACATGCTGTAATTATGTATCACCCACATAGTTCCAGGGACCCCCCCAGAAGCAAAATTTGAGTTACAAATGTTCGCTTAAAAAATACATTTGCACACATTTTCACGACTTTTCAAAAATAGCAGATGTACAAGCCCACAGTGTCGGTGCCGTGCTGTGAGCTTGTATATCTGCTATTTTTCAATAGCTAAAGTATAACATAATTAAGGCCCCTCCACCTTGGACCCTAGTAACTAAGTCCCACTCCCCCCCCTGTGACGCCCCTGGCTCTGTGCGCTTGTTGAGAACTGAAGTCACAGTTTTGCTTGTTCTCTTTTGATATGGAGACGATACATGGCTGGTACAGCACACAAAAGCAGTCTTCCCAAGGAATATGGAGAATTTTTAATTCCCACTCCGGAAATGCGATTTCCGGGGGGCGGAGGGGGGGGGGGGGGGGGGGGGGGGGTTTACAGGCTACTGTAAGGGTGCACCTGGTCACCCATAGCTGTGCAAAAAAACTAATGAAATAAATGGATGGATATGGCTCACATATTGCTTTCTAGTTATCACACGGCCCATGTTTTCTCTCATCTCCCCATCTCTCTCTATCTCTCGTCCTTGGCCTGAATGGCCTCTGTTTTGATTGTTTCTCGTTTTCCCTCTCGTTTAATTGCTCTTGCCATTCCCACATATTCCTCTTCCACTGTATTCCTTTATGTCTCCTCCTGTCAGCCTCTCTCATTTCCGTCCTCTTTCACAACCCTAGCATCCCTATTCTGGGGGGAACAAAAAATAGCATGTCTCCCCCGCTCTTGCTTTGAACAACGTCGTCCTTTGAAGACAGCTAGGGGCTCGGTTCAACTAATTTGTCGGCCTCCACTGTTTCAGTGTGCAGGTCTTTAGTGCAATGCAGATGTACTCTAGTCGCAGGTTTGTGACTGTGACATGTGTCTCTGTGTGCTGTCTTCCCGCTATGTGAAGAAAGCATCCAGGGTCCAGGCAAGAGTTAATTTTGCTGGGGGGATTCCCTCTGCTTCTGATGTCCCCCATCTGGGCATTTATTTTCATCACCATTGTGCATATGTTCTATCCCTCTTTCTGGATAGACTCAATTAAATGCATGCATTGCCTTTTGACAAACATAGACTGTCTGATACGGTATGTGTGATATTTAGGTTTGATCATTTCAACGTATTAATTTAATTTTAAATATACGTATGTTTAGCATGGTATGGGCAGGATTTGTCAAATGTATTCTGAATCTTTTCGACGTATTTATTTCAAATAAAATATGAAGATTACAAGCTTGCTACGTGTTGTGGATTTAGTTGACCCTCTTAAGAGACTCCCTCTAGAGTGATGGTTCAGTTACTGTAAGTGATGACACGGAGAACAAGATGACATCATGCCATCACACGACGGGTTCTTAAGTTTATTACACACATAGAGAATACCGGTATACACAGTATTGGACACATGATGTGACCTGAAAATAAGAGAGACGGTAAAGAACAGAATGAGTGGGAACACAACATGCATCTCGTTTCATTGTGCACAGATGTCAGTCTATCTGATAAAGTAGTTGATGGCCATGGTGTCAAGTGTATCAGTATGTAACTATGTACTGTAGACTACTTAAGTAGATGAGAGTGGTTCAACACATGTAATGTATGTACCGCTAAGCGGATACATTTTAGTCCTATAATCATAACAGTTTCCCCTCTTTTATCCTGAAAGGACAATAACGTGTAAGCACCATGATGAACTTAAACACTTTAGGTAATAATATAATATTTCACATAAATCACATCAATAATACACAATACAGGAAAATATGTTTGGGGATGAGGTTGCTTAAGTGTGATTAACTGAATTCAGTCATAGCCAATTGGAATGGAATATGAAAAATCACATGACTCCAGAGGAAGCAAAAAGTGTGTTTTGAAGAAGGGGGGGAAAAAGATCTATTTGGCCCAAATGGCCAAGGTCTATATGTTAATGTGTGTGTGTGTGTGTGTGTGTGTGTGTGTGTGTGTGTGTGTGTGTGTGTGTGTGTGTGTGTGTGTGTGTGTGTGTGTGTGTGTGTGTGTGTGTGTGTGTGTGTGTGTGTGTGCGTGCGTGTGTGTGTGTGTGTGTGTTTTATTTTTTATTATAATAATCCATGCAGGGTCTTAGAACAGCCTTCTTCTGAATCAGAGGTATTCGGAGTCCTCTGAGTCCACTACAGGGGGTCGCAAAATCTTTGTGTTACAGCAATTATTATTTTGAACCAGTTGAACCCTAGAAACCCTATTCTGGGGGGAACAAAAATAGCAGGTCTACAAGCTCACAACGCGGCACATTGTGAGCTTGTAGATCGCCTATTTTTGGTGAAGAGGTTTGGTGTAGAGGCGAAAAGAAGAGCAGACCAACAGAGCAAAAGTTTACAAAGTGTTGAGGTTTTTAAGTGGTTACATGTATTAAAATACACATTAACATGAATCCAATACATTAATGGAAGAGATCATGTGTAAACAAACAAACGAAAACATATAAATGTACACAACAGTAATGATAGTGCCGTTGAACAAGTCTATGAAGCTCCCGTATCTATGAAATCCATGAAGAAGTTTAATCTGCAACACAATTTTATACAATATGTAATAGGGGTCCTTGGCCAGAAGAAAAAAAACATTGAAGACCCCTGCATTATTGGTTTCTTATGATGCCAGTCATCCAAGAATGGACAAACAGGCTCTCATTGTAGGTCCCTCTAAGGGTCAGCTAAGTGACCAAAATGTAAATGCCAAAGTACATTAGAGCCAGTAAACCAAACCACATCAACAAATTAAGCTCTTAAAATTCCAGATTTAATAAGCTTTTGAACAAAAACTATTCTTGTCTTTGTTTATTATATTTTCGTGCTAAAAGATGGGCACAAAGGCACTGGAGGATAAGATTGTATTTAATTCCTTCCAAGCTCTGAAATACTGTCCTCCTCGGAACCTCATACATCATGTTAAATGGCGTTTCAACTTTGCCAGGGGGGGCTCATCCAAATGATATTGGAAGGTTGACACTTGACTGTTTCTTTTTCTGTGTTTCAGAGAATGCTATAGTTAAATGTAATTTCTGTCGACTCCAAAGGAACATATCAACACTTTTAGGTTTTGTTGGCAGGCTTTAATCTAGTTTTGGTTGCGTGCGTTGAGTTCATGTGACTTTCAGAGGCAGAGAGTTTTTCCTCCTCTCTTCAATCTAATCCAATCTAATTTGATCTGTGGACCTGTACAGTATGTGGGTCACTTGCCCCCAAGGTTTATAATGTAATATACCTGGACACGAGGGCTTCTCTGTTATTGGCTGACAGTGAAACTGTTAAATTCCACACAAAAGGGAGCCAACACAGAAACCGCTCACTACAAAAATGTCAACAAAAGAAAATGGGTTTGGGAAAGGTAGTACTGCTTGTTACTAGCTATCCACAAGATTATAGAACGATATACCAGCTTTGAACTGAAATATATTATGGTAAAATAAATGCCTTGGAGCAAAAAAAGAGAGGCAGTAAAAGAGATTTTAGTGTGTCATTAAAACTTCCCAACAGATGTCCACGAGCTATGTTACTCAGATACCTCTGATTTATACTTGGTTGTTTGCATATGCTGTGTTGGGTAGTGAAAATACAGTGCTATTTTAAGCACCAAAGCTCAAGTAAGTCAAGTGAACACTGGTTTGAGGAGCACTGTACTGGCACATTAGATCCATACAGGTGCATACTGGTCTTCGTTTACGACGCTGACTCTCACTGAGACTACAAACAAGCTTTTAAAAAGCTCCCAATAATACCAGATATCTCACTGATCTTATCTATTTAACAAGTGGAATACAAATATCTGAGAGTTGAGATGTGCTGTGTGCTTCATGGCATATTCTAGCATATTACTTATTATTATTTAGTTTATACTCTGTGTGTTATGTGGCAGTGCAGTGCCGTACATTTCCATAGCAGTTGTAGTTCCACAACCAGGAAGATCACAATGTGATGATTATACCTCACACTTGGAGATGAGGGGCCCCTGAGGAGAACGATCACCAGCCATTGATCTCAGGTCATTGATGTAAATTGTATGTCTTGTACCATAAAAGTGAGTCAGGAAGTAATCTTTCTCACTCAGTGGTGATTATTGTAAAGGCCAAACGGCTGATTGAAGCAGAAAGGTCACAATCTTTAGCTGGCTTTGGAGGCTCATATATAAATGGGTTCTTGGCTTTAGCGGGATCTCTTTTTGATTGATCTTTTTGCTAGCACTTGCTATGCATCCCATGTTTATAATGCTTTATGAACATATTATAATGCATTTTAATCTACTTATACAGTAATACTATATAACTAGAAAGATGCAATTCTGGGAAATTGCAAGTGTGGTTGTCCAGACGCGAGTCACAAGGAAATGTATTTCGTCTTACCATTTGTCCCTTTCATGCCCAGACTGTGTCCATATTTGAGCGGTGGTAACCATGCCGTCCTTGTCCCTTTTATGCCCATATATGGAGATCCCTGATATTAAGCCCATATCTTAGAAAGCCCATATATTGGCAATTTGGCATACTGTGTCAGTCTCATGTGATCTATGACGTCAGACATCTATGATGTCAGTCATCTCCACATTTGGTAAAAGTTTTCATTCAAGTCAATGGAGAAAATGAATCACTAAAATCACTAATAAATGAATAATAAATTAAACTATACTAGTCCTGTGCCCGGGGGTGTGCGATGAGGGATTGAATGTAGGAGTCTCAGAAGTAATGTTGGAGAACCCCGGGCGGTGCCCGTTAGGCAGAATAGTCACCATCGATTAATACCTGTTGTATTCATCTGTCTGTCTGGCACTCTTTTATGCCCATATTTGGTGTTCCATATCCAGGCCAGTCTGTGATGTCATCTCCAAATTTGGGCACTGTAGTGATGTCAGTCAGTGATGTCAGTTGGGTTTGTTGATCCAGAGGGCCACCATGGTAACAATTGTAAGCATTGTTACCATGGTGGCTCTCTGGATAAAAGGGTCAGCTAAGTGACCAAAATGTAAATGCCAAAGTACATTAGAGCCAGTAAACCACATCAACAAATTAAGCTCTTAAAATTCCAGATTGGTGACAATGTGTAGTATCAGTGATGTCAGCATGCAGACAGACGGTCAGACGGCGGATGGCGGACGGACGGACAGACAGACAGACAGACATTCGGTAAATTAATAGTTAGATAAAGTATCTCTCAGCTAAATGCAAGCAGACGAGTCCCAACGAAGCCGGTCGATTTGACATACAGCCCAAGTGGGATAAAGGCATAAAAGCCCAAAAATAACTACTGTATATGATTATGTATACATACATACCGTTGTTTCTTGTTGAGATTGGCACATTTCACCCAGGTTTTTTCATCTCACTCACGTCACTTTGTCTGCTGACCTCACTCAGCAACGAAAATAAACAGAAAATACATACCGGTACATCAAGTGTCCCTTGGTACTATCAATAAAGTCATTGTTGGTCACTGTGTAGAGGCATGTCTTCGCTACAAATGCACACATTTCGATTTCTACGACAACTGAGAATAAAGGAAGTGCATTTCCAGCCTTGGGGCATATTTAACAATGTAGTCAACCTTGGATTTTAAATAAACATTGATTTCTTCAACTAGAAAGTGGGAGAAGCTGTAGTAGCCTACAACGAGTATGAGGCCAGTAGGAGCAAGATCATTATTGTATATGGTTGCTGTCTGGTGGAAACCATGTATGTTCAAAACTGTACATGAAATTGACAAAGTAACAGAATTCCGATGGATCCAATGTAGTTATTATTTAGTTATTACAAGCTCTTGGTAATACTTTTTATTGGTTCAGGGTTTATAAAACCCTCAGACACACGTGGCCACTTTCACTTCTTCTTATTTTTTTGTAAAAATAATTTACTAGAAAAAAATATATATGAAAAAGCAGAAATATTGAAATATGAGTTTTCCGCCCGACACCAACGATACAGTATGTTATCCATGTATCATATATTTTGTGCACAGCTTGGAAGCTTAAATCACGTGTTGTTATGGCAACAGAGCACAGGTGAAGCAGCTTACCCTGTTGAATAAAAAAAATAAAAAATCAAGTCCTTTAATAGCAGGTGACATATTTATTAAAATAAATCTCAATTAAAGAGGCACTTTATATAACTTTTAAATACGAAATTATAAACGTATAGCAATTTACAGTACAAGCAATAACAAACACCATTCTGCAACTTTTTTGACTCACGCAGCTGTGTGCGGCCTTAGCACCACCAATTTAAAAATGCCATCTCCACCCTTGACACAAACAAACAAACAAACAAACATATCTCAACTTCTATCATGTATAAACACAATAGATTCATTCAATCAGGCCACCTGAAGTCTCGATCATCAGTGTCTCCACATTGGAGCTTCAATGTGTCAACAAGTCTTATGACACACCTGCGTCTCCACACTGGAGGAAAACCTTACCGCTGTAAAGACTGGGACAAGAATTTCATTGAGTTAGGTTCCCTGAATAAACACCAACAGATCCACACTGGAGAAAAACCTTTTGTCTGCAAACAGTGTGAGAAGGGTTTCAGTATGTCATGTAACCTGAAAGCACACCATCCACACTGAAAAAAAAAAAAAAAAAAAACCTTAGCACTGTAAATGGTGCGACAAGAGATTCAGTGATTCAAGTAATCTAAAGAGACGTCGTATTCACACTACACAGTACACACATAAACTTTGCCACATGGATAATTGCAGTCAGACAGAGTAAACTGCATTCAACTGCAAAACACTGTGGTGCATTTGCATATCATCAGTCAATATCTTTTGTCAACCAAAAATCAGTGGTGGACAGTAAATGTTCTTGAGTATATACAGATTTTAAGGATCTGTAATTTACTTGAGTATTCAATTTCTGAGCGGTCCTCCTGGAAGGAGCTAAACTTCAACATCTGGCTTTGTCCGGGACGTGAAGCTGGCCTACATCTTTGCAAAAAGCGCTCAAAGTTTGTTGTACGTTGTCGTGGAATTCTGGATCAATCAGTAATAAATGAGGCAATTAAGAGTCGAGACAATATTCTAGGTGGTGATGGTTATGATTTATGTACATGATATCATGGGGAGAAATAAACAATCATGTCAGTGGTACAGTAGTTCTGCCAGGAGGCACAAGTCAGAGATTGCAGTTATACAGTCTGTCGCTGCTTCAAGGACGAGCTGAACCACAACAAGATAGGCTGTACCAAAACAATATCTATCAGGCCTAGCAGAGACCTTTAGACTCTTACAAGCTCCCAAATATCATAACGTATTGTAAAAGTATTATGAGTGAAGGTTATACATTATGCAGCTACAGTATATAATTTCTTCTTCAATACCTAACCAGTGTTGTCTAGAAATATGAGGTTGTTGCAACCTTCTCAATCTCTCACTCTGGACAATGTGGCTTTGAAGAGAATGAAGCTTTCTATCTTTCTTTCTTTGATTTCTTTTCCCACCTATGCTTTTCCTGCTTGACCACTGGGGTAACACTTTCTATGAAGCCCACACTTATAATGCATTATGACGGCATTCATAATGCATTATAATGCACTCATAATGCTTCATAACTACCCTCATAAACACTCATAATGCTTCCTGATGCACTATATCAACAGTCATAAGACATTATAATGTAACTTATAATTAATTATAATGACTCAAGTTATGGATGCTCTTGAATACTTATGAAGATCACATATATAATGCATTATGAGGACACTCATAGTGCATCATAATGCTCTCTAGACTGACTGCTTATACTACATTATGATTACTTATACACGCGACTCATAGTATGCTATAATAACCCATGCAGTATCATGAGTCTCCATGATGCGTCATTGTATGTGTTAAGTAAAGTGAAACACATATGGATGCATCTATAATAAGGCATAAGTCATCATAGCGCGTCATTGTCGGGGCTAAGTAAAGTGTGATGCATTTGCATGCATTTAAAAGAATCTATGCTGCATCCTAAGTTATTATAAAGCAAGACAATACATATTCAAAGTAATTTTATTGTTTAAAATTGTACTGTTTGTACTGCATTGTGGCTGTTTTTTGTCTAGCACCCTGTTGTTGTTGGCACCCATGGGCAAATACAACTTGTAAAATGTATTTGTCTTTTTCTTACTTTGAATATGTATTGTCTTGCTTTATAATAACTTAGGATGCAGCATAGATTATTTTAAATGCATGCAAATGCATCACACTTTACTTAGCCCCGACAATGACGCGCTGTGATGACTTATGCCTTATTATAGATGCATCCATATGTGTTTCACTTTACTTAACACATACAATGACGCATTATGGAGACTCATGATACTGCATGGGTTATTATAGCATACTATGAGTCACGTGTATAAGTAATCATAATGTAGTATAAGCAGTCAGTCTAGAGAGCATTATGATGCACTATGAGTGTCCTCATAATGCATTATAGATGTGATCTTCATAAGTATTCAAGAGCATCCATAACTTGAGTCATTATAATTAATTATAAGTTACATTATAATGTCTTATGACTGTTGATATAGTGCATCAGGAAGCATTATGAGTGTTTATGAGGGTAGTTATGAAGCATTATGAGTGCATTATAATGCATTATGAATGCCGTCATAATGCATTATAAGTGTGGGCTTCATAGAAAGTGTTACCGACCACTGCATTGCTGCTTGAAGGCATATTTTAATACTTATTGCTCTTACTCGAGTTCATTTCCAAGACACATATCTCTTACTCAAGTACTGGGGTCGAGTACTTCGCCCACCTCTGCCAGTGGGCAGTGCCACGGGCCCTCACCTCACACTTTTGCCTGGAGGGTGCTGTTTCTTGTGAAGGTGACAA
>NC_137818.1:34516077-34716077 GCF_963921795.1 Nannobrachium achirus | reverse complement strand
ACTACTGGGACCGGACCTCGAAACAACTGGACCTCGGCATAGCTCTACGCTAGCCTAGTAAACGACCAACTTCCGTTCTCCAGGAGGATTCCAGAAGATTGAAACAAATGAAATGGTTTCTGGAAGAGGGGCGGGTACGAGGCTAGCTCTACGCGCCCCCTGGTCTGGCTCCATTTAGGCCAGTTCTGAATGTCTCTGCAGACTAGTCAAACTTCTCTGAGGGGGCTTACGTGAAATCCATCTCAATGTTGCTCGGGCTTCTCCTGCACTTTGACTTTAAGCCTGTGACATGCTATAATATTTGATGCTACATATCGTCACTGTCGAGCAGAAACCTCATATCTCCAAGTTTCAAATTTGTACGTTCTTTCGCAAAGTAAAGCCCTGCTTCATCATACAAGGCCGTTGCACAAAAGTAGTGAAAACAGCAGATCTATAAGCACACAACGCCTCGCACGGCGAGGTGTTGTGCTTTTGATTTACCACCATAAACTGCTTCATTTGTCTGTATGTGATCCAGTATGGTCTTGTATTATGTTGTTTTGTATGTCTGTAAAAAAAAAAGAATAAACATATTGGTTAAAATAAAAAATAAACTGCTTCATTCCTGTGGTAAGTCATGTGGAATAGCGTCAATTAAGCTTTCCCAAATCATCCCAAACATAATTGCTTTCTCTTCAACCGATATCATATACGTTTTTGGCGTGGCATTTTTATTGCTTTATTTCATATAGGTCAGTGTGACGGCCCTCTGCCTCTGTCTGCCAGCACTTGTCTAATGTCTGGTGTCTGGTAAACTGAACCAGGAGGGCCATCAGCACTAAACTGGAGCACCTGGGTCTGGTGTTTTGACTCTCTTCCTATACACATTTGGTGTACATTTGTCATGTATGTTTTGCATTTCCCTAGCCATACCCTAACCGTTTTATACATTCCACTCATTGATTTGACAAACACCATGAGTCACTAAAACTTTACTGTGAAAGCTTTCTCCTGTCTAGACAGCAAGTTGAAATGAAATTAATTTTGCTCTTAGATGCAAAAAGAATAGTGTGGTGCACGCACGCATGCACGCACGCACGCACACACACACACACACACACACACACACACACACACACACACACACACACAGGTGCCAGGTCGTTAGGTCGTTTTTTAATCTTCCTTGCCATGAATTTAATAAACTAATTTCTACTTTGAATTGAACAGAGCTGCCTTGGATCCTTTCTAGGGAGAGAGATTACAAGATTACAAGAATGGACAATGGAGAAATGAGAATTTGTCAATATCTCTCCACCCTTAAACAACCAAACCCACACTTTTGTCCTTTTCAGGGCAATACATGCTTTGTTTGTTTTCTTCTGTTATCTTTATTGAGACAGACAGTAGGAAAGCTGAGTGGGCGACTGTACACTAGAGACACCACCTAACATATTGATAGGAGGCTTATTACCTGAGTATGTTTACTGAACCAACAGATGTTATGAGCATTCCTTTGCTGACTGCTGTACACTGACCACATGTCAGTCCTATATTCGATATTATTTATGCCAACCAATCAACCATATGGCTCGGACAAATTAAAGTTATATTAAAAATGCATTGACACGCATGCGCTCACATACACAAACACAAACACAAACACAATTAGACTAATTGTCTACTGCAGGCCATGCGGTTGCTCAATAGCCAGATGCTACAGAACACCGTATGGCTTAATGCTTTGTTGCTGACAGCACTGCATGATATAATTAGATTAAAAAACTTAAACAATAATACTATGTGGCTGCTACACCCACTCACCTGTTCATTAAGTATACCGGGTTTTCAGGTGGGTGGTGACCCAGCTGAAGTTAGCCACACCCTGCTGTATGGTAAAAAGGGGAGGGGGTGGTTTTATGATGTCATTAAAGTAGTGTATTTCGATTGGGCCTTTTGAGGCACAATTGAAAGGCTTTCAGCTTTCAGGAAGAAACCAAAAGTACACAGGGAATACATATTTGCATATTATAACCACACCTGGGGGTCTATTAGAGTAATGTTAACTCCATACACATACAAAACAGAAAAAGTACAAAACTATGGCACCACCTCAATTATGCGGAGAAGACCACGAAGGAGCTTCAGAAATGTCCTCCACTGAAACGCCCTTCAACAATGCCTGTGATGTTGAACATATTGAACATGCTTAGCATAGTGAGCTTTCATGCCCGCCAGAGGATCCCTCCCAGGGGAGGTATACGCTATGAAATGACCTCCACTATTCAATGGGACAGTCGTTCCCTAGATAGGGCTTTCCCCAGAGTACAGGACCCTTAACATACAAAGCCAGATGCTAGAGAGTGATGTCGCCGCATCTGTTCTTCTCTGCAGTTCACTTGTTCTTTGTTGTTTTGACTATGCTATCTGTTCCTGGTGGTCTGCAGGTCAAAGTTTTAAAAAAAAGGTGTAGGTTTCCCAAAATAAACCTAAACCAAAAAAAAAAAAGTTTTACACTATCCACTAGAGCAGTGGTTCTCAACCTGTGGGTCGGGACACCAAATTATTAGTATTATTATTATTATTATTTGGGGGGGGGGTTCTCAGTGACGTCTGGGACTGTACTGTAAAGGTTGACGCATCGACGAGTCAGTCGAAGACCCCGCAGTCGACGCCAATTGTTTGAGCCGAACCATCGGTGCAAAATATTTTTATAGCACCAGTTACTACTGCGGTGCGGTAAAGAACGCTGGACTAGTGTGTCATGTTTTTCTAATTGAGTCCATCTTGCTTCCTACTACTTGTAAGTAGACTTAAATAAAACCAGTTCACGTGACTTGAAAGTTGACTTGATCATATCTTATTTTGAAGTTAACCGTTTTGAGAGGAAATACTTCAACTTGTTATTAGATACTTGTTACAGCTAGCCAGCCAGGCAGCCACTTTGACACTGAATGTGGTCGTGGTGCTGGTGTCTCATGCTGAGAAGTGGAAGACAGACATCGCCACACCGCTCGGCGCTGTATCTCTGATAAAGTTGTGTGAGGTACACAACATTTCTGTCTTTTCTCTTTACTGTTTGCTATTTTGTCTTGCACCAGCGACGACTTGATCTGCAGCATAGCTTTTGATACTGCAGTGTTGTGCTCTGAACTGTATGTAGTTCTACACAGGATAGTTGATATAAAAGGATGCTAAAAGGATAAGCCTAAAAGCCTACCGGTATGTGTATTACATTCTGTCAGGATAGAAAATACAACCTTCTTCTTTCGTGTATCATCGTCCTTGATGATACACAATCTGTGGAAATAATAAATGACATGCAAAGAGATACATTATTCTCGGCGATTCTTTCACGATTCACAATTAATGCACCGCTGCACGCAATCTTATCGTCATTTAATGTCCGCCGCCACCATGTCTCATATGCACGGCAGTCGTCAGTTCATGGATTTTTCTTTTTCACTTTAAAGGCTTAAAACAATGTTCATATTACTTGTTTTTTTGTATTATGTTGATGTGGTTTAAAGCAACACTTGATTTCTTTTTTTTTGTTGGTCTTTATATAAAAAGTCGGATTAAAGTGAGTTAGTTTTACTGAGGTTAAGGTTAAGGTTAGGGTTAGGGTTAGGGTTAGGGTTAGAGTTGGGGTTAGGGGAGTTAAGGATAGGTTTAGGTTTTGGTGCACCTCTGCCGCGGTCCAAGTGACTACAACGGAGCGCTCCCTACCTCCGGTTCAGCCAATCACAAGCTTCAAAAATGAGTGCGGGCGTGGTTTTCCATTAGCAAGTGTAGAGTTTCTAAACTCGCGCAGAGGCCCACTCCGAACTTCTACAAATGGTGGCTCTGCAGTATAGTTGCTGCTGAGGCTATAATATCCTTGTGTGTTGTTGCGTGGGTACGCACCACTTGAGATTCTCATCAGTGCAAAGGAACTTAAAACTCACTGGCTCTTTCCACTGCAACACTGTGGAAGATGGGGGAGCATAACAGTAATAAGGACCGTGACACTTGTAGGTAGGCAGACAAGTCATCGTTGGTGATTGAGCCCATGCTCAAGGTCTCTGAGCTTTGTGTCAAGCCTTGATGAGCTGTATAGTCTACAAACAACATGCAGTGTTTATCCTTCAGCTTCCTGTCATCCATGTGAGAAAGGACCGTGTGAAGAGCCACGGCAATTGCATTGTTGGTGAATCTGTTTTGATGGTATGCAAATTTCCACGGGTCCGCATTGTGGAGAAGATCTAATCTCTCTCAAAGCATAATGAAATGCAAAATGGAAAAAGAAAATTGGAAACTATTTGATGTGAGTGGAGGAGACACTGTGAAGTGGAGAAAATGAGGAGTGGAAAAGGACTTGGAGGGAATGATACAGAGAAAGGGAAAGGAATGGGGTGAGAAAGAGATGACATTCCTGCTGTTTTTATCTGTAAGACATTCTCTTTCAGATGTGGCAGAAGTGCGTGTGCGTGCGTGTGTGGAGAGCGACACTCTTTGGCGTGGCCCTTTCAGAGGACAATGAGAAAAATGTGAGAAAATAGAAAGGGTAGATGGGTTTTTATCTTGATGAGATGCCATTTAAGATGCCATTTCAACTGAGATGAGAATGACTCAATCACACTTCAACCATGCCAGTTCTCTCTCACCCACACACGCACACACCCACCCACACACACGCACGCACGCACGCACGCACACACACACACACACACACACACACACACACACACACACACACACACACACACACACACACACACACACACACAAACGCACACTGCTCTGCAGACTATTTAATGTAAGACTCTGTAACTTAAACAATCGAAATCATACAAATGTTTCTAACATTTAAAGTCCCTTTTTTTATCATTTTGGTTCTATCATCATGTAAATGTCTCCTAAACAATGAAAATAGGCCTGTTCACCCATAAGGTCTAGTGACCAGTGCCATGAGTTCTTAGAAACTACAATTAATCCAACTAGATTTATAGGTCTACTCAGGGTCCACAGAAGTCGGTACCAATCGGGAACATTCAATGTACCTGTTGTTAGAGTACATAGTGCTGTACCCGTCACCGTTATAAACGAGGGGAATTATATACTAAGTCAGGATTTGGGAATGATACAAATGCATGCCCCACATGTTTACGCAACAAGTACTTGTTGTTCGGGTTGCAGCCGTTCTCAGAGTTCTTTTTTGTAACATTTATTTGACCAGGAACGGGCCCATTGAGATTAAACATCTCTATTGCACCCACTAAAAAACTACTGGCATCGGGTTGATGACATGCATGGTCATACACAAATGGATACACACTGCCATTTATATTGACAAAGCGGCATACGTGACAAGCCGATGGGCCAGGTCATGGCAGGTCACCATCATGGCAGCCGGTGTCATCGTCCTTTGCGTCAGAAAGGCTTTCTATAAAACTGTAGCTTCCACTACGTTGACAGGATTCTCTATGTCGGCTTTGCTCTGAACCATCCTCAGTTCCAGGTGAGCAGGGTTGGGTCTCTTCCCAGGACCAGTAACCTTGTGTGCATAGGTGATGGTCCTCTTAATGACATGGTGCATGACTGACAACGCCTTTTCACAGGCAGCCTTCAGGTCTCTGGGGTGGTGATGAGTCCAGGCGAGCAACAGGGAAGCAAAAAGGTCTCCTGTCCCTACAAAAATAGCATCTACCTTGGGGACCTCCAACCGGATCTTCTGCCTACTGTTGGTCCCATCCGGCAGCACAATACTTTGGCTCCCAAGGATCACCAGGAACTGGTCCCCATCTTTAGAGGGCAGATCTGTACTTGTGAGGACCACTGTCTCTGGGCCCATCTTGTGGAGCAAGTCCAACACCTCAATAGCATCTTTCTCTGTGATGATTTTCTTCCCAGTTAACAGCTCTGCCTCAAAGCGGTTTGGGGTGAGGATGTCAGCCACTGGTAATACTTTGTCTTTGTACATGGGCAGCAGGTTCTCTGGGACGTACATAGCACCGTGATCTCCCAAAACTGGATCACAAACGTACACCAAGTTGGGATTGGCCTTCTTCAGCTCCTGAACTATGTCGACCACCATCTCCAAGAAAGACGAATCCCTACAGTATCCCGTGAGGACATAATCATAGTGATTGACATTATTGAGTTTAATGCCCTCATACAGCACGTTCAGCTCCTCCGCCGTCAACACTTGACCCTTCCAATGGGCATAGCCAGTGTGATTGGAGAACTGCACAGAGTTGATTGCGTCAACGTCAAAGCCTAACAGCTGCAAGGGGAATGTTGCAGACTTGTTCCCGACATATCCCCTGACAACATGACTCTGAATGGACAACACACGGCAATCCATCTTGAGAAATAGCTTACTTTTTAAATGTAATGAAGTAACAACAGAGCTACATGCAAGGGCTCTCACTCTGAAACGTCAGTCAGTCAGTCAGTCAATCAAATCTATCTATCTAGATCTATCTTGTCTGTCTTTTCTTTGTCTTTCTAAATTGTCCTGTCTGTTTCTATAGCTGTCATCAGTGCCTTCACTCTCATTTCCTTTCCCTCTCGTTGGATGAAGTGAACATAATATATCTCAACACTTTATAGATTGACAAGTTCCTGGTCTGACGCACAACACACTTGCCATACTTGCCTAACGGTGCCAATTTGTGCAGACAATGGTTCACAATGTGACATGTTGTGAACTTTCAGATCTTCTTGAGTGGTGCTAACCGCTCCTACGCCTGGCTTTGTATGTAAGTCCGTATGAGCACGGAACTCCATGTATGGAGATAACTAACGTCAGGGCAGAAAGGCCCATACAAGGAGATAAGCAAGTGTGTCGTGTTTGATACCAGGTGTGATTCTTTTTTTACCAGCTTGCAAAGATGGTCTACAGATAGTCAGCTGATGACATCATCCAGTATGCCAAAATCTCCAGATGTATTTTTTATGGTTAAAAAGTGTGTATATATTGTTAGATATATTATATCTTACCATTTATATTATTATAATATAAATATTATATATATTTATGTTTTTATAATATATTATATAAATGAATGGCTGGCTTTGTCCGATTCCCCCCCAAAAAATCCGGGCCCCCAAAGATGTGAGAAAATGTGCCTACATCTGGCCTAGATATGGGCTACTGTACATCTTGGCAAAAACGGCTCAAAGTATGTTGTACGCCCAGGGTGCCATTGGCCAAGCTTTGCTGAGATTGGCCAGCGGGACGTTTGATGAAAGTACCTCATAAATAGCACTGCTGCTCGTGCTGTTGGGCCACCGCTGGGTGGCTGCAGCTCGTGTTGCCCACCATGCTCACTTGGTCAAACAAATCCATGCTCATAAACACACGGTCAAATGTTGGAGAGGCAGGCACCGCTCAAAAATCATGTTTTTGAAATTACCTTTGTTTAAGGACGGAAGAACTTTAAATAGCATGGTCAACTTGGACCCAGAGACAGATCATCCATCTGTCATGTGTTGTTTTCAGTTTAACAGTAATACTGTTCTTGGCAACAATATTGAATTAGAATGAACATGCTTTAGACGTGTTGATTCTTCTTTTTTGGATGACGATGAGGAGGGAGTCCAGGTGACAATGGCTTTAGATACCACACATGATACGTCATATACCACCCGAGTATTCCACACAATGTCCCTAGCAACTTTTGAGATGGGTCGTGGAAGTAAACTGAGGTGCACATGAACATCCATGTCCAGATCATCACTATTACATTCAGGGACACATACAGCAGGCTAAGAACAACTCTTGGTAGCCTAGACAACCTAGCTGTCTTCAGGTAGGCCATAGGAGCAATTTCTTCCATGATGAAGAGGGCTGAGTAGGTGAGGATGAAGGAGTGTCCTGAAATGTCATAGCCTTGCCAGTGGAGGCCAGCCCTCCTGCAACTGGCTTTTGACGTGAATTCATCATTGAGGATGTCCAAAGATGTAGTGCCATAACATGAACCACTGATGTGCTCGATGTAGAAGAATGTCTCAGTGCATACATACCAAATGACTGTGGCTACCATGAGAGAAAGCAACCGCCGGCAGAGAAAGAACACATTCCGGTTGATGGAAGAGTTGGAGAGGAGGAGGAATGGAGTCAGTAGAAATAAGGTCCATCCCCAGGACACCTTCACTAAGTACACATTCAGGACGTTGTTGCTGCTGCTGAAATATGTCTTTGGAACGACTTCTAACTCCTTTAAAACTGATCCCAAAGTTGAAATGAGCAAAAATATCCAAGGAAACTTCTGTCGGACAGATGATGATCTCCAAAGTGAAACAAAAGTGTCCACAATTACATCCACCTGTGCCATCCTCATTCTCTCGACTTCTACAGATTGTCCAAGACCAGGACGGGCTGCAATGGTGTCCTGTCAGAACGTAAACCAAAATATCTTGGTAAACTAGAAGCTCAGAACAAAGGAGTAAAGTATGTGTCTGGATCCTGGTAAATGTTGAAACTCTTAGAAGATCTTAGGGTCCTTCTGGAGGCTCATGCAATCATCCACATCGTAGATAGTCTTGAGAACATCGGTCAAATCTAGGCTCTCTGAGATTGCTTATTGGTATGACGAGGGTGTTTTATCTTCGCCGTTGATGTCATAATGAATCAGCCATATCCATATGGAGTTCCATATGAAGATCAGCCATGCCTACATTTAAAGCCCATGGTGCTGATGTGTCACCTGGCAACATATATGGAGTTAGACATACCCAAATATGGTGTCTCTGATGTCAGACCCACAACAGTTGTAACCAGGCATGTGCATTGACATCAAAGGGGGCTTGAGCCCCTGCCCTTTTACCTGTCTCACAACGCGTCTCGCCCTTTTATCTGTCTCCAAGCTCACAACACGTCGCGCTGCTACGCGTTGTGAGCTTGGAGGTCAGCTATTTTCGATATTTTCACCAAAAGGCCCTTTTAGAAATGTCAGCCCCTGCCTCTCTAACATTCTCTGCACGAGAACCACGAGAACCCAGATCTGGATGAATCAAGTGAAAGCTTTTTCTACAGGGCCAATCAGAACCACATTTATAGTGCATGCTATAATACAAAGCAGTGTTGTTTGCCAGATGTTTTAATTGTTTTAATGATTTTCTGGAATATTTAACTTTAATTTTATAATAGATGGATGGAAAGGAATGGCATTTGGGCTAAAACCTTTCAGAAATGTGTAGCCATAGATACAGTATGATGGGCAAAAAAGGCCACAGAAAAGATAGACGGGTATAAAAGGTACTCTTTCAACAGGTAGAATGAGTGCTCTGACAACAAGTACAATGGGTATTGCATATCTGGGGGTGCATGCATTCCCAATGGGCATCAGCCTAGTGGCCATAAAAGAGACAGATGGACAGACAGACAGACAGACACATACAGAGATCTCCATATCAGCCCCAAATGGCTGCATAGAAGAGCCACAGCAATAAAGAGATCTCCATATATGGACATAAACACAGACAGATATGCAGACGTTTGTGTATAAATGTGGGTATCACTTCCTGTTCCTCTTAGCTGTTTCATTCTGACTGGTTGCTGTTGCTGCTGTGAGCCTGTGGCACCAGAGGCGTCAATTGGGTATGGCAAACTATGGCAGCTGCCATACCTTGGCTACTGGGTCAAATAATAAAATGTACTTTTCCTTGTGCCTGTTGCTAAGGTATGGCAACATGACTGGTGTCTTGCGTGCAAGACACCAGTCATGTTGCCATACCTTAGCTTTTTCTGAACTGACGCCACTGTGTGGCACCGGAATCTCTGCATGGTTATTACTTGGTGCTTTGCTAAATGATTTAAATCACCTGTGTGGAGGAAGTGAAGCACAAATTAACACACCCCCTGCAGTAAACTCAGAAACTTGTGGATAGATATTTCTGGACAACCCACCGACTTCCAACATGGAACATCGGGTCCTCTCGGATACACACAGAAAGATGTGAGAGAGAGATATCGGGGTGACACTGACTGACACGCACACAGTTCGATTGCAGTTCATCCATGAATGTCCTGAGTTTGCCATTATTGTATGCCCATTGCCCACGGATTGCTAAGAAGAATAAACCGTAGAAGTAAAAGAGAAAGACAACTCATGAACACAGCATCCTCCTTCATTTCACCTCTCTCCTCATTCTCTACTTTCATCTCTCCCACTTCCCTGTCGTCTTCCTTCATCCCCCCTCTGTCTCTGTCTCTGTCTCTCTCTCTCTCTCTCTCTTTCTCTCTCTCTCTCTCTCTCTCTCTCTCTCTCTCTTTCTTCCTGGCATCATTAGCTGATTACACATCTATCAAGGTGAATTACCGTCTGACAAGAACAAAGGAATAAACAAACATCACTACTCATCACTCACCCTGTGTGTGCATGCGTGCGTGCGCTTGTGAGTGTGTGTGCTCGTGTGCGAGTGATATTGATTTTATACAATATTCTGGCTGTTTGGCATGTGAAGACCAGTAATAACGGCCGCTCTATAACACAGAGACAATTTACAATATGCTTCATTATGTGATGAATCATCCTTCACCAAAATTAACAACCGGAGCCAAAGGCTGTATAAACAAACACACGGGTGTGCGCACACACACAATCTCATATGTCTGCCTGCTTAAGACAGAAGACAAGCGGATAAAGAAAGGGGATTGTGAGCTGACAGACAGAAAGACAGGCAGGCAGCCAAGCAGCCAGGCAGACAGGCGGACAGATGGCAGTGTAATCGTACTACAGTACATTGAGAGGCCATGCCTTTTTTTTGGGTCCGGTTCCCAACCACCGGTGCGTGGACCGGTGCCGGTCCACGGGACATGTACAACCGGTACGTGAGGAAGCGGCCAGAAAGTTTATGGATTGTACAAATATGCCCTGAAACATGTCGGTCGTATCTCACGACTGTCATACGTCCAATTTGCGACGGACGTCTACACAAACGTACAGATTTCAAAAATAAAGTGCTTACTGAAGGGTCACGGATTCAGAATATGGACCGCTCAAGCAGCTTGATTGGTCCTCAACCAGCCAAAATGTTCACATGTTTCCCCCCTTCTCCGCTCCCTCCACTGGCTCCCGGTTGCTGCCAGGCAGTGCCCGCACAGAATACAAAACACTGATGCTGGCCTTCAAAGCCACCAAAGGTATGGCACCTCCATACCTTCAAAGCCTGATTGAACCCCAGATCTCCACCTCTGCACTCAGATCGGCTAACACAGGGATGTTGACAGAACCTTCGCTAACAGAATTGCACCTTTCTAGTTAGTGTTGTTGCTACAGTATAGGAAACCAGACTATTGTTCTTGTCCAGCTTTATTTAATTTAGCCCTGTTTTCTGTAAACCTTTCTGTGACCCCAAAAGTCCATTTACTGTAGTTCAATGGATGTTTTCTGTAACCTTTTCTTTAACCCCAAAAGTCAATTAAGTTCAGTTGGACTTTTTCTGTCCCTTTTCTGATTGGACGAGGAGCCCTATTTTCGTCCATGCCTTACCGCTTATCCATGAGCTTTTGTCATTTTTTAAATTCAACAAAAAAACTATATTTCAAATAGCTGATCTACAAGCTCACAATGGGTGTTGGGTGTTATTCAGCTCTGTGACGTTGGAAGCGCTGTTTCGTAAAAACAGTCTTCAACCAGGAAAAGCGTCCTTTAAGTAGAGTAAGCTTTCAACTCCCCACTGATAGTTTTGGTTTGGTGAGGGGCAAAACTGTTTTTGTTATTTGCGGACCAGACGACAGGGCTTTCCGGATTTGCCAAACTAGAGCGGAGGTACAGTAGAGGAACATATAGCGTTAGGGAGAAGAACTCCACTAACGCTATGTACCAGAGCTATCCTAACCCTAACCTCTATGGAAGTGTCACCACTCAGACAATTAGAAGTCAATCGTCTGAATGGTAGCATGTCAGAATGGAGAGCAGCCCCATGCTCACAACATGTCGATGTAGATACATGTAGGCTATTGAAGTATTTTAAAATATTTTTCAAAATAGTAAAAAGGGGCAAAGAAGTTTAGGGATAAGGGGTAAGGCATGGACAAAAATATAGCTAATATATATATTCATATATTTAAGTTGACTTTTAAACATTTCTGTTTATTTGTCTTTTTTGGTTTCTGTTCTCAAATATAAACTTTATTGATTCAAAAATATTGGCATCGGACCCACAAATCTGGCATCAGTTGGGCTCTAGTTATGATTGTCGTCAATATGCCACATGAAAGAAAATCTGGTCTGGTCTGAGTGCATAGTACTCTGAACTATGAACTCTAGTGAACGACATTGAAATACAGTGTTGTTGCAAACTGACGGTGAACAAGAGAAGTTCTTTGGCTCAACCCTCCCTCGTTCCTCCACTTCTCCTCCCTGCCTCACTCCATCCACCCCTCCTTCCTTGCTCCCTGGTCATTGAGAGAGGAGGAAGTGACTGAATCGATTAAAGGGATGCTGTACCTTGTCTCTGTCTTGCTCAGCGTGTGTGCGAGCGTGCATGTGACAGATTGGTCTGCTGTGCTGAATTATTATACTGTTGTTTCCTGCTCTGTTCTAAGGGGAACACACTGAATACGTAAGTAGGGTGATGAGTGCTGTCTGTGGGTGGTGGGTGTGTAGGTGGCTGACAGTACAAAGGCTGGGCTTTTAGCCAATGAGAGAGCATCGTTCTCGGTGATGTCACCACCAACAAGTGCAACCTGATATAAATAACAAGGCAGTGCAAGATGGCACCTCGACAGAGTGCCAACTTGCCCACATACTACTGTACATACCCACAGACAGCTATCATCACCCTACTTGCGCGCACTACTACCAGCCATATTTGGCTATGAGTGCACAAGGAGCAAGTTGGCACTTCGACAGAGTGCAGTCTAGTTCTTTAATGAAATGGATTTTTAAGTGTCTGTGAAATTCCCTCCCCATTTCTCTCCCACTGCATCTATTATGTCTCCCCTCTCATTCTCCATCTCCTCACATTTCTCCTCAAATGTCTCTCTATCCTTCTGTCTCTCTCATACCCGCTGGGTGTTTGGGTTGTTGTTCTGCAGTCTGTCTCTAAGCCTCACAAACAGGCAATAATCCTATAAGCTATACCTGTAGCTCCAAATACCCAAGGAAGCTTCAACAAGACACGCACACACACACACGCACGCACGCACGCACGCACGCAAGCACGCACGCACGCACGCACGCACGCACGCACACACACACACACACACACACACACACACACACACACACACACACACACACACACACACACAGGTTAGGAGAACAATCTCCCCTCAAGTAATAATGAGTTTTATTGTACGCCTATAGTTTGCACATACAGCACAAAGAATGTTTCTCCCTGTACACACAATTTACAATTTGCAATTTACGCATTTAGTAGACACTCTTAATCCAGAGCGATTTACAATAAGCAAGGTAATACATCGATACATCAACATCAATGAAAAGCATAGAAATAGTAATCTAAGAAAAAACGTAGGTAGACCAAGCACCAAAACTTTATTAAATCAAGAAACTATCTAAATTACATGTATGGTCATTGAGGGTAGTAAAGTGCTATACGGTAAGTGCTATGGGCTAAGGTGGAGTCCACGGCGGAAGCTAGGGGGTGAGTCTGCAGTTCTAATTGCGATGGGGAGTACTGTATATATCACAGTTTAGGGGCCAGGAGGGCGAAGAGTCTAGGATGAGTTGATCATTGTCCTGGGGTTTTTAGTGAGGGTTCTGTCAGTTTCCCTGTGTTAGCTGATCTGAGTAAACAGGTTGGGATGTAGGGTTCGATCAGATTTGAAGGTATGGAGGTGCCATACGTTTGGCTGCTTTGAAGGCCAGCATCAGTGTTTTGCATCTGTGCATACAGGCAGCAACCGGGAGCCAGTGGAGGGAGCGGAGAAGGGGGAGACATGTGAAAATGTCGGCTGGTGAAAGACCAATCGTGCTGCAGAATCAATTGGAGAGGCTTAAGTGCATACGCTCGGGAGGCCAATGCGGAGAGAGTTACAGTAGTTGAGTTTTGACATGACTGCTGTGCTGACTCCTGGGTGAGAAGGGGTCTGATCCTACGGATGTTATAGAGTGTGAACCTACAGGATCGGGTGACTGACTGATGCAATATTGCCTTAAGTGAGCGCTGGCTGTCCAGGACAACACAGAGGTTCTTAGCAGTTGGAACTGAAGTCACCAGGGCATGGTCCTTTTTACAGATTGTGTGGCACTTAGACCAGTGTTAATTTCGTTAACTAAAACTATGTTGAAAAACAAAGCTATGATGACTAAAATGAAGACTAAATATGTATTGACAAATTCGTTAACTAAAAGAAACTACACTGAAATGTTCGGGAGGGGCAGGGGGAGAAGTGGTCTAATAGAGTCATTTTATGTTTGGTTGCTAACTTGCTATATATGACTAAGACTATGACTAAAACTAAATCAACATTTGCTGTCAAAATTAACACTGCCTCGGACCAAGGTTATAATAGTTTTGGATGTTTTCATTAGTTTTTATTTTTATTAGTTTTGAGGTTTTGTTTTCCATTACAGTTTAGTTTTAATTCGTTTTTAAAGTGGGGTTGCTAGTTTCGTTTCGTTTTTATTTTTTGAAAATGCTTAGTTTTAGTTTAGTTTTGATTAGTTTTAGTGTTAGTTTTAGTCTTTTACGTAATATGAGGTATTTGTCAGGGGTGAGATTAAAACATCTCTGGAAAAAGTATTGTCTAATAAAAAATCAACAAAACATAATATTGTGGAGAGTGGCAGAAATGTTGAGACATACAACTTCTCTCTTTGACCTGGTGGTTTTTATATACTCTAATAACCAAGCCAGTGATTCTCAAAGTGGGCTCCGAGCCGAGGACCCCAGGGGGGGTCCTTGAGGGGGTTGCAGGGGGTCCCCAGCAAAAAGGGCGATCATTTATTTTCACTATCATTCCATGCCTAAGGAACAAAATTACAGAATATATGACTGTTTTGGTCATGGGTTTCTTCTTCTGCTGTCTGGCCGAGGATTGGCATCTGTCTCGGGGGAGGGAGGCTCCCCTGGGGCGGTGTCCTTTACCTTGTCAAGGCACGCTAGGTTAGCCTTCTTATGCGTGCTGTTCAAATGGACTTTTAGATTTGTGGGATTTTTCCCCTTGAGCATGCCGTATTATCATTTTCTACAAGGCATTTACTCTTATCTGAAACACAGTCATATTCAAAGTAATCCCAAATGGGACGCTTTTTTCCAACTTTCGAAACCACCATGATACCAGGTTCTGTATTTTGGCTCCCCTGGGGCGGTGTCCTTTACCTAGTCAAGGTAGGCTAGGTTAGCCTTCTTATGCGTGCTGTTCAAATGGACTTTTAGATTTGTTATTTACATTTTCTACAAGGCATTTACTCTTATCTGAAACACAGTCATATTCAAAGTAATCCCAAATGAACTTTCAAAACCACCATGATACCAGGTTCTGTATTTTGGCGTGTCCGAGGGGCGTGGTAAACTGGCACAGAGGGAGATAGGGAGAAGAGCCTGGCGACGCGAGGTTAGAGCATAGGATTAGAGGGAGAAGGAGGAAGATAGATATATGAAAATAGATTGTACATCCATCCAAAATAAATTGACAAAGACGAAAACTAAGGAGATTTTCTCTATCATTTTAGTTTATTTTAGTTCGTTTTGTAAACACACAATACCGTTTCAGTTAGTTTTTTTTTTTTTTTAAAGCTTCGTTTTTATTTTTATTTCAGTTACAGTAACGACAACGTTTTTCCATTCTAGTTTTCGTTTTTTCGTTAGTTTTAGTTTACTATAATAACCTTGCCTCGGACATGCACCTCAGGGAGCATCATTTCACTGGTTGCTTAAGTATTGATCCTGATATCGATGTGCTGGAGGAGTTAGTGGATCAAACTTGGTGGATGTATTACACTCGAATGGAGAAGAAAATACTATAGGTCAGATTCCAGACTATGACACCTCAGATAATATTTTTTGGGAGATAGCTTATCTATCTCCCAAATTAGATGATGGGTGATGATGGTAGATTTGTAGAAATGTGCAGGTAATAGGGGGATTAAAATGAGTAAATGCACAGACATGAACGCTTGGAACATAATGAATGAATGTGGGTGGGACAAGGGGGTGTGGGGTTTCTCCCCTGAAATGTTTTAACGTTGTAGGCTAGATGTTATGAGTTTAAATGTTGCAGTATAGCACAGTTCTAAAGGTCTAATACAGTAAATATAGCGGCAGAGAGCATTGCTAACCGGCGGGGTAACCCTGTCACACTATGCAGTGCAATTGCTTTGATAAAACCCAATAACATTTACAGCCGAGCCGACTATTACGTCACCTTTGTCTGAGGTAAGGTTCTCAGTTCTCTCTCACTACATAACCCCAATAATAGTACAGTTTTGTGGCTGGGAAGGAGAGCCAACAACAAAAGACTGAAACAGAGACTAAAATATATTTTTGATCAATAAAAACCCTACTACTGTATAGCCTCTAAATGCCAAAACAATACACAAAACCGAAACAAAAGATGCAACCTCCTCCTATATGGCACCAACTAATTAACTAACTATAGGATAAGATAAAGGATAGAATTACTGTAAATGGGGAACTGATGAGGACCAGCAGGTCCGGGGAACCCTACGGTAGTCGCCATGCCACCACCCAGCGGTCCTGTGAAAGGACAAAGGGGTGACAGAATCACCTGTTCCCACCTGTTCCCACCTGTTCCCACACCACAATACAAGATTGCTTCAACGCCAGGCCGGATCAGGAGCTGCTTTTCTAGATACTTTAGCGTGCAAGATGAACCATGTCACTATCCTCCGCGCGTTTAACTGTGATTGATATTAGTGTATTCATGCAGTCAATGTAAAATGAATGTAGTGTCTACACACTGTCAATACAGTCAATGTAGGCCTAAATCATGTACGTAAAGTTGATGCACACAAGTTGTATCAAATGAGCTGAAGTGACAGCTCAGTCTACAATAACACCATGAAGACAGGATCTCCAGCACATCTTTCATTACTGCATTGCATGCAGACACATTAGGAGGATATGCCTGACAAAAGTGTTTGCTTATTGTTTTGGTAAGTGCAATGACGTCACGTCAGAGAAAGAAACATGTACACTACAGCCATTAATTTATCCCTCCTTGTCCAGCCTTAAAGTTGTCTTTATACCACTGTGTCACAGGCGTTATGGCCTCTGGGTTGAACAAAAAGAGGCACATTAGAAAACAAGCCCTTTCCCCACATCAGCAGCTTCCCCAACTCAACTATTGTCCTTGTGTCAGAAAAACCAATATCACACATGGCCGGCTTCTCTCTCTCTCTCTCGCTCTCTCTCTCTCTCTCTCTCTCTCTCTCTCTCTGTAGGTAGCATCTGCCTTGTGCCTTCATTGTGTTGTTTTTAGAACAGCTAGCGTGGGTGTGTTGACGGTTGACATACCGGTACCTGTCTATCCTTCTCTTGGCTTTTCTTCCTTCCATCTCCCTCTTCTCCCGCAGTCCTTTTCTCCTTCTCACTCCAACTGTCTCTCTTATATGCAGCACCCCTTTTCCATTGATCCAAATATACAGTACGTTTATATAGCTGTTTGCTATATATTATGTTATATCTGTTTCATATATTATATTAGTTTATGGTCAACATCTGACTGAGTGAGTACAGACCCTGAGGTGCTGTTGAAACACTGGGTGTTTGTCACTGCCTCGGACCAAGGTTATAATAGTTTTGGATGTTTTCATTAGTTTTTATTTTTATTAGTTTTGAGGTTTTGTTTTCCATTACAGTTTAGTTTTAATTCGTTTTTAAAGTGGGGTTGCTAGTTTCGTTTCGTTTTTATTTTTTGAAAATGCTTAGTTTTAGTTTAGTTTTGATTAGTTTTAGTGTTAGTTTTAGTCTTTTACGTAATATGAGGTATTTGTCAGGGGTGAGATTAAAACATCTCTGGAAAAAGTATTGTCTAATAAAACATCAACAAAACATAATATTGTGGAGAGTGGCAGAAATGTTGAGACATACAACTTCTCTCTTTGACCTGGTGGTTTTTATATACTCTAATAACCAAGCCATTGATTCTCAAAGTGGGCTCCGAGCCGAGGACCCCAGGGGGGGTCCTTGAGGGGGTTGCAGGGGGTCCCCAGCAAAAAGGGCGATCATTTATTTTCACTATCATTCCATGCCTAAGGAACAAAATTACAGAATATATGACTGTTTTGGTCATGGGTTTCTTCTTCTGCTGTCTGGCCGAGGATTGGCATCTGTCTCGGGGGAGGGAGGCTCCCCTGGGGCGGTGTCCTTTACCTTGTCAAGGCACGCTAGGTTAGCCTTCTTATGCGTGCTGTTCAAATGGACTTTTAGATTTGTGGGATTTTTCCCCTTGAGCATGCCGTATTATCATTTTCTACAAGGCATTTACTCTTATCTGAAACACAGTCATATTCAAAGTAATCCCAAATGGGACGCTTTTTTCCAACTTTCGAAACCACCATGATACCAGGTTCTGTATTTTGGCTCCCCTGGGGCGGTGTCCTTTACCTAGTCAAGGTAGGCTAGGTTAGCCTTCTTATGCGTGCTGTTCAAATGGACTTTTAGATTTGTTATTTACATTTTCTACAAGGCATTTACTCTTATCTGAAACACAGTCATATTCAAAGTAATCCCAAATGAACTTTCAAAACCACCATGATACCAGGTTTACTGTCAAGATTCCAGGATGACCTCCCACTTGGGTAATGTCGCCCCCTGGCGATCATTCAGAGAAACTACTTCAGCTCCCGTACTAACGTAGGTAGGAAGGGCCTGTCACTCAAACCGGAGTGACCCGCCTCCAGGCTATAAAAGCCCCCGGAGGCGGAAGTAACATCCTCTTTTCACTCTCTGCGATATCACATTCAGATAAGTTGAAACTCAGCCTTTGTATTATTATTCTTCGCGCATTAGCCTAAAGCGGTGGCATTGGAGTCGCCCACCGGCGAGTGTTGAATTAACCCGTACTTAAGAATACTTATTCTTGTCCCGTCCTAAAACGACGGTTATTTCCTTCTATAACAAAGGATTATTACTGCTTGTTCAGGCCTCCGCCTAAGCAAGCGTGGCATAGCATTAGCCGTTAGCTTGTTAGCTCGTCTGCTCCTTGTTAACTCTAGCTACACTGCTTCGCCATGGATCCTCTGGCCTTCCTGCCGAGGCAATGTCCAGGCTGTCCAGGACTCATCGACGGACAGGATCTTCACCCTCTCTGTGTCGGCTGCATGGGCGTTGCACACGCCTTTTCTGCACTGAGTCCTCAGGGGAGAGCAGGACCCTTCTGTGACTTCTGCGTGGCCTACGACCACGATGTACTGGTACACCGCTTCTACCTAGCCAGGGCAGGCCTCGGGGCCTGCGCTCCACCAGGTGGGTCCACTGCTCTCAACCCCACAGCCCAGTCTTTCCTTCCCCAGGCGGCCCGCACCGTTGGTCAAGGTGCGGCGCTGCCTTCCGGAGATCCGTTTGGCAAACAGCGCGCCATTCCAAGTCAAGATGGCGCCGTGCTACATGAGACACCGCCTGCCGCGCAACCGACCGCAGCTAGCTCCACTGTCACTGGAGCTGGCGGGTCTGGTGAAGTCGCCGCTAAGAAGGCGACCAAGAAGGCTAACATCCCTCCGGTAGCCTTTTCCCCTTCGGGCGCGGTGCCCAAAAAGAAACGCTCGGATGTGACCGTCGGGGATGTTCCCCTCAACGTGAGCATCACCAAAACAGTCCAGACTTTCAGGCGCGAGTCGGACCTGAGCTCCTGTCAGAGCGAGGGTTCTGGTTCTGAATACTCTGGATACACGGCCGAGGAGGAGGAGGACTCCGTCGAGGACGATGGTTCTCGACTCACGGTCACAGTGAAAGGTAATACCCCTGCGGCTCCAGCACGTCAACTGGACGCCGCAGGGAGCTCCCAGTCCTCCTCAGGCGCCACTGCCCCTCCACCCGCCAGTCAAGCGGGTGAAGCGGGAGCAGAGGACGTCGATTCTGCAGCAGAAATGCTGGATCATCTCACGGTCTACATGAGAGCTCTTGCCAGAGTTGGAGAGGAGTTGCCACCTCCTCTCCCCTCTGAGGAGGCCGAGGATGATGACGAAATGCCCGGGCAGGAGCCTTCGGTTCCCGCCCCGTATGTCCTCTCCAGGCTGCCGCTGGTGAAGGGATTCACCAAGGCCCTCCATTCCTCTTGGAAGACACACAAAGACCCCAGGAAGCTGCCTTTTTCTGTGTTGGATGTGGTTGGCGGTGCGGAGGCAGGCATGTCCACCTGCCCTAACCTGGACCACCTGTTGGCACAATCCTTTCTGGGTTCCGTCAGACCCCAGTACAAGGATGTGGGCACGGCTAAAAAACGGGCCGTTTGTCGGCCCCGTCGGCACCAACCCGCCGGGGTTCACTGTCCTGGAGGACAAGATGCAGTCGGACAGGGCTCGTAACGCCTACCGGTCCGCTGCCCTGGCTGCTAAGGACCTTAATCTTATCCAGCTCTTGCTAGCTTCCACCAAGGACCTGGTCAAAGGTCTGCCCACGGGGGAGCACACTGCGGAGCTAAACACCCTATTCGACATCATGCTGAAGGTCAATTGGCATGCGGTCAAGTGGATGGGCAGGTCCATGGATTATAACCTCCAAGCTGAGAGAGCCCGCTGGCTCGACTATGTCGACCTCGAGCCTAAGAGGGACGTGGGCGAGAAGCCTCTGGGTCCTCGCGGGGAGATGTATAAATCCCTCATCAACATGGAGAACAGTCCCACCACCCTCATGGGCGGCGGTTTGGAGCTGCTGCAGGGCAGAGTCACGTTCTTTAAGGCTGCTAAGGACATCGTCGAGTCCACCACAGTGCCACAGGAAGAACCGCAGCAAGCTAGGAGGGCGTCCCGCTCCTCCCGCGTCAAGGAAAGGGGCCGCTCTGCTTCTTTTAAGAAGCACTCGTCTTCCTCCAGGGGAGCCTCTGCAGCCAGGGCGCCTGACAGGCCCCGCAGCAAGGTTGTGGTTCCCGAGCGCGCTCAGCCGCGCCGCCCGTCCAAGGATGGCAGGCAGCCGTCTTCCTACCGCGGTGGCCGCGGTAGGGGACAGCGTAAATGACACTCGGAAGAGGGGGATTGTGCTGGGGCGGGGGTCCGAGGTGTCTCTCGGTCCCCCTCCCCCCAAACGAGGGCGTTTTTCTGTACCCCGTGTCGGGGAAATGAAAATGTGGAATTTGATGCCTCCTATGTCGGCAATAAATATGTTGAAAGTGCAAAGTCTGTCTCTGTCCAACTCTCTCGCACTAGCACAGACGACCCCATCGTGCATGCCTCCTGTAGTAATGATGAAGTCCTGTCAGGACTCGATAATCAATCACAGGTTTTATCAGCAACCAGTAATGTTAATGTCAAACAATTATGTGGTTCCTCAAGCGCGCGAGCGGGATATCCCTCGCGTCGACAATATGACTCCTTTATGCATGCCTCCTGTAAGAGTGATGAAGTCCCGTCAGGACTCTTTAATCAGTCACAGGTTTTATCAGCAACCAGTAATGTTAACGTCAAACAATTATGTGGTTCCTCATGCGCGCGAGTGGAATTTCCCTCGCGTGAGCGATGCTATGAATTTAACTTTGAGTCAGAAATTCTGTCGGCCTACTATGAGCCCGGGTCAAGGGACAAGCATAAAGGCCTTAGAGCAGGTATTAAACGTAAAAGTTCCTCTCCTGTCAGAGGAGAATGCTTTAGTTGTGGGCGAGTCTGTTTATCAGTCGAATCGCTTTGCTCTTCCTGTTGCTCTATCAAGCGAAAACCGAACGCTTCCGGTTTCACCGGATACGGATTCGCTAGCTCCCCGCTTCCGGTCCGGCCGCCAAAAAGCTCCGCTAGTCAAGCGGTACAATCAGAAGGTGTTCCCGCCTTGTGGCCTATTGAACCCCTGCGCTCCGCATCCGGGTGTTCCGGATACGGATACGCAGGTTCCCCACTTCCGGTCCGGCCGCCAAAAAGCTCCGCCGTCACGGAAGCACAGTGGTGGGGTTTCTCTCGCTCAAAACACGCTAGCACGCTGCGCGCGCCAGTGGAAGTTATGCAACCCGAGCCATTGGGTATTTCGAACGATAACCAGGG
Source organism: Nannobrachium achirus (assembly GCF_963921795.1). Lineage (NCBI taxonomy): Eukaryota > Metazoa > Chordata > Actinopteri > Myctophiformes > Myctophidae > Nannobrachium > Nannobrachium achirus. Next base: position 34,693,986 of record NC_137818.1, on the reverse strand, counting down.
GTTACAGGTTACAGTTCGCAGACATACCCCCGCTTTCGAGCAGGGTTATTCATACCAGGGCGCGTGGTTTAAAAGCAAATCTTTTGAGAGAAGAGATCAGCTCCTTGCTAAGCAAGGGTGCTATAGTGGAGCTGGACAGGACCCAATCCCGCATGGGTTTTTGGAGCCGTTATTTCCTGGTGCCCAAAAAGGGGGGGGGGCTACGTCCCATCCTGGACCTAAAGGCACTAAACGTGTACTTGAAGAAATACGTTTTCAGGATGCTAACTGTACCCACCATGTTACGGTCGGTCAGGCAAGGGGATTTCCACTGTTCAGTGGATCTGAAGGATGCTTATCAGCACGTCCAGATTTATCCCCCACACAGGAAATTCCTACGGTTCGCCTTCGAGGGTCGCCTGTACGAATATACAGTACTCCCTTTCGGTCTGTCACTGAGCCCGAGGGTTTTTGTGAAAGTGACCGAAGCAGCCATCGCCCCGCTGAGACAGCAGGGCGTCAGGTTGGCGACGTACATCGACGATTGGATGATTTCAGCGAGCTCCGCCCACGAAGTGGCGCGTCACACACAAGTGGTTTTGGCTCACCTGAAGGCCTTAGGTTTCATAGTCAACCACGGCAAGAGCATGCTGACTCCAGCAAGTCGTCTTACATTCATTGGGGTCCTTCTGGACTCATCCGACATGTCGGCCCGTCTCTCAGAGGAGAGGGTGGACAGGTTTCGGGAATGTCTCGACTCCTTTCAAGTGGGCCAGGAGGTCACTTACAGGAGTTGCATGGTACTGACGGGAATGATGGCTTCCGCAGTACATCTGTTGCGTTTGGGCAGGTTTCATATGAGACCTTTTCAAAGATGGATGTTATCCCTCGGGATCCCGCCCTCCTTGAAGTACAAGAAGGTTTCGGTTTCCCCTTCCTGCGTGATCGCCCTGTCTCCGTGGCTGGTGGAGGGGCTCCTCACCAGCGGAGTCTCGATTGGCGAGGTGGTTTCCCGCAAGTCGATCACGACAGACGCCAGTCTCAGTGGATGGGGAGCCACTTTCGTGGGGCGCACAGCGCAGGGGCTTTGGCCTCTGGAGATGAGGGGTCGTCACATCAACTATTTGGAGTTGATGGCTATACTCCTGGCGCTCAAGCATTTCGAGCCTTGGATTTTGCATTGTCACGTCCTGGTCAGGACAGACAATACGACGGCCATGTTTTATGTCAACAAACAAGGGGGCCTGTCGTCGTTGCCACTGGACCGTCTGGCTCGGGAATTGACGGTTTGGTGCTTGTCGCGCCTCAAGTCGATCAGGGCCTTACACGTCCCAGGTCTCCTCAACAGCGGAGCAGATCTCCTGTCCAGGGGAGGTTCTCGCTACGAGGATTGGTCTCTCCACCCCAGGGTGGCGAGCCAGATTTTTCGCAAGTTCGGTCAGCCGGTGGCGGACCTGTTTGCGTCAGCGGAGAATACGAAGTGTCCGTTGTTCTTCGCGGTGAAGGGCGGTCCTCCCTTGGGGTTGGACGCCTTAGCGCACACGTGGCCGAGAGGTCTGCTGTACGCGTTTCCCCCCTTCGACTTAATCCGACCCACTCTGGAGAGAGTCAGGAGGTTCGGTCTGGAGATGCTCCTGGTGGCTCCCTACAAGGGCACGTGGAGGTCGGCGATCGCCCCTCTCCTTTGCGAACCGGGTTGGCAGCTGCCTCAGTGCAGGGATCTGTTGAGTCAGGCCAGGGGGGAGATCTTCCACCAAGACCTGCAGGTCCTAGACCTGTGGGTTTGGCACGTGAAAGGTTAAACCTGCTGGTGGCTGGTTTTTCTTCTGAAGTGGTCGCTACCATTCAGAGTGCTAAGGCGCCTTCTACGAGGGCGTCTTATGATGGAAGGTGGAATGCCTTTGAGGACTGGTGTGAGTCGCGTGTTCCACCGGTGGTGGCCCATGTGGCGTCAGCCCAGGAAATTCTGGAATTTATGCAGGACCGCTTGAGAAGTGGTCTTGCATTTTCTACCCTTAGGGGGTATTTGGCGGCTATTAATGCCTGTCACCTGGGGGTGGCGGGCAAGGCACCTTCTAAAGTCCCGGAGGTCATCAAGTTCATGCATGGAGTTGAACGTTTGAGGCCGGTGACTAGGTCTTTGTTCCCAGTTTGGGATCTGCAGGTGGTTCTAGGGGGCCTATGTCGGGCTCCCTTTGAGCCGCTTGTAGGGATGCCTTTGAAACTTTTGAGTTTCAAGACGGCTCTTTTGCTGGCTTTGGCCACGGCTAAAAGAGTTGGTGACCTGCAAGCTCTCTCGGTGTCTGCGGAGTGCATGCAGTTTATGAACAGTGATCTCAAGGTGTTGCTCAAGCCTCATCTTAAGTTTGTTCCTAAGAACATGGTGGTTCCTAAGGAGCCTGTTGTTCTTCTGGCTTTTCATCCTCCTCCGTTTGTCTCGGTGGAGGATGAACGGCTGAATTGCCTTTGTCCTGTCAGGGCATTGAAGGCCTACTGTGACAGGACTGCTGGTTCTAGAGCTTCTTCTCAGCTCTTCGTGGAAATGGGCAATGTTCTTGTCAGAAAGCCGGTGTCTAGACCCACTCTTTCGAGGTGGATTGTGGATGCTATTAGGCTGGCTTACTCTGGTGCGGGTGTGGAAGTGCCGGCGGCACTTAAAGCCCATAGCACTAGAGGTGTGGCTACTTCGTGGGCACTGGCAAAGGGAGTCTCCGTTCAGGAGATTTGTGTTTCGGCGAATTGGTCTTCGCCTTCTACCTTTGCAGCCTACTATCACCTGGATATCGAATCCTCTTCGCTAGCGCATTCGGTTCTGGGTGCAGTCGCCTCCTCTACGTCATAGAGGAGTCGGATCTTCCCCTCCCACAGGTGGGCATGTAGCCACCTGGGGTATTTTGGGGGGGGACCCTGTGTTTTCCTTATATAGTGTGTCTTACTTATAAGGCGGACTTGTCCTTTTCATTTAGTTGAATGAGGCGGACTTCGGTCTGTCAGGGTCTCTCCTTATTTTCTCATGCCTTCACACCCAGGTCCGGTGGGCCTGGGACCTTCTGGGTGATGGGTCACGCCCGTCTGGGCTGTGCTCACCCGTATGAGGGGTGTGTGGGGGTATGAGAGTAGGTTGTGGCTTAGAGGGGAGTTTAAGAATCCCAAGTGGGAGGTCATCCTGGAATCTTGACAGTAAACGGTAGGTTCCGTACGGAACCATTGTTTACTTAGAGATGGAAGGATGACCTCCCACGTAATGCCCCTCTGTTTCACTGAATGTGGCAGAGAGTGGTATTAAGAGGATGTTACTTCCGCCTCCGGGGGCTTTTATAGCCTGGAGGCGGGTCACTCCGGTTTGAGTGACAGGCCCTTCCTACCTACGTTAGTACGGGAGCTGAAGTAGTTTCTCTGAATGATCGCCAGGGGGCGACATTACCCAAGTGGGAGGTCATCCTTCCATCTCTAAGTAAACAATGGTTCCGTACGGAACCTACCGTTCTGTATTTTGGCGTGTCCGAGGGGCGTGGTAAACTGGCACAGAGGGAGATAGGGAGAAGAGCCTGGCGACGCGAGGTTAGAGCATAGGATTAGAGGGAGAAGGAGGAAGATAGATATATGAAAATAGATTGTACATCCATCCAAAATAAATTGACAAAGACGAAAACTAAGGAGATTTTCTCTATCATTTTAGTTTATTTTAGTTCGTTTTGTAAACACACAATACTGTTTCAGTTAGTTTTTTTTTTTTTTTTAAAGCTTCGTTTTTATTTTTATTTCAGTTACAGTAACGACAATGTTTTTCCATTCTAGTTTTCGTTTTTTCGTTAGTTTTAGTTTACTATAATAACCTTGCCTCGGACATGCACCTCAGGGAGCATCATTTCACTGGTTGCTTAAGTATTGATCCTGATATCGATGTGCTGGAGGAGTTAGTGGATCAAACTTGGTGGATGTATTACACTCGAATGGAGAAGAAAATACTATAGGTCAGATTCCAGACTATGACACCTCAGATAATATTTTTTGGGAGATAGCTTATCTATCTCCCAAATTAGATGATGGGTGATGATGGTAGATTTGTAGAAATGTGCAGGTAATAGGGGGATTAAAATGAGTAAATGCACAGACATGAACGCTTGGAACATAATGAATGAATGTGGGTGGGACAAGGGGGTGTGGGGTTTCTCCCCTGAAATGTTTTAACGTTGTAGGCTAGATGTTATGAGTTTAAATGTTGCAGTATAGCACAGTTCTAAAGGTCTAATACAGTAAATATAGCGGCAGAGAGCATTGCTAACCGGCGGGGTAACCCTGTCACACTATGCAGTGCAATTGCTTTGATAAAACCCAATAACATTTACAGCCGAGCCGACTATTACGTCACCTTTGTCTGAGGTAAGGTTCTCAGTTCTCTCTCACTACATAACCCCAATAATAGTACAGTTTTGTGGCTGGGAAGGAGAGCCAACAACAAAAGACTGAAACAGAGACTAAAATATATTTTTGATCAATAAAAACCCTACTACTGTATAGCCTCTAAATGCCAAAACAATACACAAAACCGAAACAAAAGATGCAACCTCCTCCTATATGGCACCAACTAATTAACTAACTATAGGATAAGATAAAGGATAGAATTACTGTAAATGGGGAACTGATGAGGACCAGCAGGTCCGGGGAACCCTACGGTAGTCGCCATGCCACCACCCAGCGGTCCTGTGAAAGGACAAAGGGGTGACAGAATCACCTGTTTACTGTCAAGATTCCAGGATGACCTCCCACTTGGGTAATGACGCCCCCTGGCGATCATTCAGAGAAACTACTTCAGCTCCCGTACTAACGTAGGTAGGAAGGGCCTGTCACTCAAACCGGAGTGACCCGCCTCCAGGCTATATAAGCCCCCGGAGGCGGAAGTAACATCCTCTTTTCACTCTCTGCGATATCACATTCAGATAAGTTGAAACTCAGCCTTTGTATTATTATTCTTCGCGCATTAGCCTAAAGCGGTGGCATTGGAGTCGCCCACCGGCGAGTGTTGAATTAACCCGTACTTAAGAATACTTATTCTTGTCCCGTCCTAATACGACGGTTATTTCCTTCTATAACAAAGGATTATTACTGCTTGTTCAGGCCTCCGCCGAAGCAAGCGTGGCATAGCATTAGCCGTTAGCTTGTTAGCTCGTCTGCTCCTTGTTAACTCTAGCTACTCTGCTTCGCCATGGATCCTCTGGCCTTCCTGCCGAGGCAATGTCCAGGCTGTCCAGGACTCATCGACGGACAGGATCTTCACCCTCTCTGTGTCGGCTGCATGGGCGTTGCACACGCCTTTTCTGCACTGAGTCCTCAGGGGAGAGCAGGACCCTTCTGTGACTTCTGCGTGGCCTACGACCACGATGTACTGGTACACCGCTTCTACCTAGCCAGGGCAGGCCTCGGGGCCTGCGCTCCACCAGGTGGGTCCACTGCTCTCAACCCCACAGCCCAGTCTTTCCTTCCCCAGGCGGCCCGCACCGTTGGTCAAGGTGCGGCGCTGCCTTCCGGAGATCCGTTTGGCAAACAGCGCGCCATTCCAAGTCAAGATGGCGCCGTGCTACATGAGACACCGCCTGCCGCGCAACCGACCGCAGCTAGCTCCACTGTCACTGGAGCTGGCGGGTCTGGTGAAGTCGCCGCTAAGAAGGCGACCAAGAAGGCTAACATCCCTCCGGTAGCCTTTTCCCCTTCGGGCGCGGTGCCCAAAAAGAAACGCTCGGATGTGACCGTCGGGGACGTTCCCCTCAACGTGAGCATCACCAAAACAGTCCAGACTTTCAGGCGTGAGTCGGACCTGAGCTCCTGTCAGAGCGAGGGTTCTGGTTCTGAATACTCTGGATACACGGCCGAGGAGGAGGAGGACTCCGTCGAGGACGATGGTTCTCGACTCACGGTCACAGTGAAAGGTAATGCCCCTGCGGCTCCAGCACGTCAACTGGACGCCGCAGGGAGCTCCCAGTCCTCCTCAGGCGCCACTGCCCCTCCACCCGCCAGTCAAGCGGGTGAAGCGGGAGCAGAGGACGTCGATTCTGCAGCAGAAATGCTGGATCATCTCACGGTCTACATGAGAGCTCTTGCCAGAGTTGGAGAGGAGTTGCCACCTCCTCTCCCCTCTGAAGAGGCCGAGGATGATGACGAAATGCCCGGGCAGGAGCCTTCGGTTCCCGCCCCGTATGTCCTCTCCAGGCTGCCGCTGGTGAAAGGATTCACCAAGGCCCTCCATTCCTCATGGAAGACACACAAAGACCCCAGGAAGCTGCCTTTTTCTGTGTTGGATGTGGTTGGCGGTGCGGAGGCAGGCATGTCCACCTGCCCTAACCTGGACCACCTGTTGGCACAATCCTTTCTGGGTTCCGTCAGACCCCAGTACAAGGATGTGGGCACGGCTAAAAACGGGCCGTTTGTCGGCCCCGTCGGCACCAACCCGCCGGGGTTCACTGTCCTGGAGGACAAGATGCAGTCGGACAGGGCTCGTAACGCCTACCGGTCCGCTGCTCTGGCTGCTAAGGACCTTAACCTTATCCAGCTCTTGCTAGCTTCCACCAAGGACCTGGTCAAAGGTCTGCCCACGGGGGAGCACACTGCGGAGCTAAACACCCTTTTCGACATCATGCTGAAGGTCAATTGGCATGCGGTCAAGTGGATGGGCAGGTCCATGGATTATAACCTCCAAGCTGAGAGAGCCCGCTGGCTCGACTATGTCGACCTCGAGCCTAAGAGGGACGTGGGCGAGAAGCCTCTGGGTCCTCGCGGGGAGATGTATAAATCCCTCCTCAACATGGAGAACAGTCCCACCACCCTCATGGGCGGCGGTTTGGAGCTGCTGCAGGGCAGAGTCACGTTCTTTAAGGCCGCTAAGGACATTGTCGAGTCCACCACAGTGCCACAGGAAGAACCGCAGCAAGCTAGGAGGGCGTCCCGCTCCTCCCGCGTCAAGGAAAGGGGCCGCTCTGCTTCTTTTAAGAAGCACTCGTCTTCCTCCAGGGGAGCCTCTGCAGCCAGGGCGCCTGACAGGCCCCGCAGCAAGGTTGTGGTTCCCGAGCGCGCTCAGCCGCGCCGCCCGTCCAAGGATGGCAGGCAGCCGTCTTCCTACCGCGGTGGCCGCGGTAGGGGACAGCGCAAATGACACTCGGAAGAGGGGGATTGTGCTGGGGCGGGGGTCCGAGGTGTCTCTCGGTCCCCCTCCCCCCAAACGAGGGCGTTTTTCTGTACCCCGTGTCGGGGAAATAAAAATGTTGAATTTGATGCCTCCTGTGTCAGCAATAAATATGTTGAAAGAGCAAAGTCTGTCTCTGTCCAACTCTCTCGCACTAGCACAGACGACCCCATCATGCATGCCTCCTGTAATAATGATGAAGTCCTGTCAGGACTCGATAATCAATCACAGGTTTTATCAGCAACCAGTAATGTTATTGTCAAACAATTATGTGGTTCCTCAAGCGCGCGAGTGGGATATCCCTCGCGTCGACAATATGACTCCTTTATGCATGCCTCCTGTAAGAATGATGAAGTCCCGTCAGGACTCTTTAATCAGTCACAGGTTTTATCAGCAACCAGTAATGTTAACGTCAAACAATTATGTGGTTCCTCATGCGCGCGAGTGGATTTTCCCTCGCGTGAGCGATGCTATGAATTTAACTTTGAGTCAGAAATTCTGTCGGCCTACTATGAGCCCGGGTCAAGGGACAAGCATAAAGGCCTTAGAGCAGGTATTAAACGTAAAAGTTCCTCTCCTGTCAGGGGAGAATGCTTTAGTTGTGGGCGAGTCTGTTTATCAGTCGAATCGCTTTGCTCTTCCTGTTGCTCTATCGAGCGAAAACCGAACGCTTCCGGTTTCACCGGATACGGATTCGCTAGCTCCCCCCTTCCGGTCCGGCCGCAAAAAAGCTCCGCTAGTCAAGCGGTACAATCAGAAGGTGTTCCCGCCTTGCGGCCTATTGAACCCCTGCGCTCCGCATCCGGGTGTTCCGGATACGGATACGCAGGTTCCCCACTTCCGGTCCGGCCGCCAAAAAGCTCCGCCGTCACGGAAGCACAGTGGTGGGGTTTCTCTCGCTCAAAACACGCTAGCACGCTGCGCGCGCCAGTGGAAGTTATGCAACCCGAGCCATTGGGTATTTCGAACGATAACCAGGGGTTACAGGTTACAGTTCGCAGACATACCCCCGCTTTCGAGCAGGGTTATTCATACCAGGGCGCGTGGTTTAAAAGCAAATCTTTTGAGAGAAGAGATCAGCTCCTTGCTAAGCAAGGGTGCTATAGTGGAGCTGGACAGGACCCAATCCCGCATGGGATTTTGGAGCCGTTATTTCCTGGTGCCCAAAAAAGGGGGGGGGCTACGTCCCATCCTGGACCTAAAGGCACTAAACGTGTACCTGAAGAAATACGTTTTCAGGATGCTAACTGTACCCACCATGTTACGGTCGGTCAGGCAAGGGGATTTCCACTGTTCAGTGGATCTGAAGGATGCTTATCAGCACGTCCAGATTTATCCCCCACACAGGAAATTCCTACGGTTCGCCTTCGAGGGTCGCCTGTACGAGTATACAGTACTCCCTTTCGGTCTGTCACTGAGCCCGAGGGTTTTCGTGAAAGTGACCGAAGCAGCCATCGCCCCGCTGAGACAGCAGGGCGTCAGGTTGGCGACGTACATCGACGATTGGATGATCTCAGCGAGCTCCGCCCACGAAGTGGCGCGTCACACACAAGTGGTTTTGGCTCACCTGAAGGCCTTAGGTTTCATAGTCAACCACGGCAAGAGCATGCTGACTCCAGCAAGTCGTCTTACATTCATTGGGGTCCTTCTGGACTCATCCGACATGTCGGCCCGTCTCTCAGAGGAGAGGGTGGACAGGTTTCGGGAATGTCTCGACTCTTTTCAAGTGGGCCAGGAGGTCACTTACAGGAGTTGCATGGTACTGACGGGAATGATGGCTTCCGCAGTACATCTGTTGCGTTTGGGCAGGTTTCATATGAGACCTTTTCAAAGATGGATGTTATCCCTCAGGATCCCGCCCTCCTTGAAGTACAAGAAGGTTACGGTTTCCCCTTCCTGCGCGATCGCCCTGTCTCCGTGGCTGGTGGAGGGGTTCCTCACCAGCGGAGTCTCGATTGGCGAGGTGGTTTCCCGCAAGTCGATCACGACAGACGCCAGTCTCAGTGGATGGGGAGCCACTTTCGAGGGGCGCATAGCGCAGGGGCTTTGGCCTCTGGAGATGAGGGGTCGTCACATCAACTATTTGGAGTTGATGGCTATACTCCTGGCGCTCAAGCATTTCGAGCCTTGGATTTTGCATTGTCACGTCCTGGTCAGGACAGACAATACGACGGCCATGTTTTATGTCAACAAACAGGGGGGCCTGTCGTCGTTGCCACTGGACCGTCTGGCTCGAGAATTGACGGTTTGGTGCTTGTCGCGCCTCAAGTCGATCAGGGCCTTACACGTCCCAGGTCTCCTCAACAGCGGAGCAGATCTCCTGTCCAGGGGAGGTTCTCGCTACGAGGATTGGTCTCTCCACCCCAGGGTGGCGAGCCAGATTTTTCGCAAGTTCGGTCAGCCAGTGGCGGACCTGTTTGCGTCAGCGGAGAATACGAAGTGTCCGTTGTTCTTCGCGGTGAAGGGCAGTCCTCCCTTGGGGTTGGACGCCTTAGCGCACACGTGGCCGAGAGGTCTACTGTACGCGTTTCCCCCCTTCGACTTAATCCGACCCACTCTGGAGAGAGTCAGGAGGTTCGGTCTGGAGATGCTCCTGGTGGCTCCCTACAAGGGCACGTGGAGGTCGGCTATCGCCCCTCTCCTTTGCGAACCGGGTTGGCAGCTGCCTCAGTGCAGGGATCTGTTGAGTCAGGCCAGGGGGGAGATCTTCCACCAAGACCTGCAGGTCCTAGACCTGTGGGTTTGGCACGTGAAAGGTTAAACCTGCTGGCAGCTGGTTTTTCTTCTGAAGTGGTTGCTACCATTCAGAGTGCTAAGGCGCCTTCTACGAGGGCGTCTTATGATGGAAGGTGGAATGCCTTTGAGGACTGGTGTGAGTCGCGTGTTCCACCGGTGGTGGCCCATGTGGCGTCAGCCCAGGAAATTCTGGAATTTATGCAGGACCGCTTGAGAAGTGGTCTTGCATTTTCTACCCTTAGGGGGTATTTGGCGGCTATTAATGCCTGTCACCTGGGGGTGGCGGGCAAGGCACCTTCTAAAGTCCCGGAGGTCATCAAGTTCATGCAAGGAGTTGAACGTTTGAGGCCGGTGACTAGGTCTTTGTTCCCAGTTTGGGATCTGCAGGTGGTTCTAGGGGGCCTTTGTCGGGCTCCCTTTGAGCCGCTTGTAGGGATGCCTTTGAAACTTTTGAGTTTCAAGACGGCTCTTTTGCTGGCTTTGGCCACGGCTAAAAGAGTTGGTGACCTGCAAGCTCTCTCGGTGTCTGCGGAGTGCATGCAGTTTATGAACAATGATCTCAAGGTGTTGCTCAAGCCTCATCTTAAGTTTGTTCCTAAGAACATGGTGGTTCCTAAGGAGCCTGTTGTTCTTCTGGCTTTTCATCCTCCTCCGTTTGTCTCGGTGGAGGATGAACGGCTGAATTGCCTTTGTCCTGTCAGGGCATTGAAGGCCTACTGTGACAGGACTGCTGGTTCTAGAGCTTCTTCTCAGCTCTTCGTGGAAATGGGCAATGTTCTTGTCAGAAAGCCGGTGTCTAGACCCACTCTTTCGAGGTGGATTGTGGATGCTATTAGGCTGGCTTACTCTAGTGCGGGTGTGGAAGTGCCGGCGGCACTTAAAGCCCATAGCACTAGAGGTGTGGCTACTTCGTGGGCACTGGCAAAGGGAGTCTCCGTTCAGGAGATTTGTGTTTCGGCGAATTGGTCTTCGCCTTCTACCTTTGCAGCCTACTATCACCTGGATATCGAATCCTCTTCGCTAGCGCATTCGGTTCTGGGTGCAGTTGCCTCCTCTACGTCATAGAGGAGTCGGATCTTCCCCTCCCACAGGTGGGCATGTAGCCACCTGGGGTATTTTGGGGGGGACCCTGTGTTTTCCTTATATAGTGTGTCTTACTTATAAGGCGGACTTGTCCTTTTCATTTAGTTGAATGAGGCGGACTTCGGTCTGTCAGGGTCTCTCCTTATTTTCTCATGCCTTCACACCCAGGTCCGGTGGGCCTGGGACCTTCTGGGTGATGGGTCACGCCCGTTTGGGCTGTGCTCACCCGTATGAGGGGTGTGTGGGGGTATGAGAGTAGGTTGTGGCTTAGAGGGGAGTTTAAGAATCCCAAGTGGGAGGTCATCCTGGAATCTTGACAGTAAACGGTAGGTTCCGTACGGAACCATTGTTTACTTAGAGATGGAAGGATGACCTCCCACATAATGCCCCTCTGTTTCACTGAATGTGGCAGAGAGTGGTATTAAGAGGATGTTACTTCCGCCTCCGGGGGCTTATATAGCCTGGAGGCGGGTCACTCCGGTTTGAGTGACAGGCCCTTCCTACCTACGTTAGTACGGGAGCTGAAGTAGTTTCTCTGAATGATCGCCAGGGGGCGTCATTACCCAAGTGGGAGGTCATCCTTCCATCTCTAAGTAAACAATGGTTCCGTACGGAACCTACCGTTCCCACCTGTTCCCACCTGTTCCCACACCACAATACAAGATTGCTTCAACGCCAGGCCGGATCAGGAGCTGCTTTTCTAGATACTTTAGCGTGCAAGATGAACCATGTCACTATCCTCCGCGCGTTTAACTGTGATTGATATTAGTGTATTCATGCAGTCAATGTAAAATGAATGTAGTGTCTACACACTGTCAATACAGTCAATGTAGGCCTAAATCATGTACGTAAAGTTGATGCACACAAGTTGTATCAAATGAGCTGAAGTGACAGCTCAGTCTACAATAACACCATGAAGACAGGATCTCCAGCACATCTTTCATTACTGCATTGCATGCAGACACATTAGGAGGATATGCCTGACAAAAGTGTTTGCTTATTGTTTTGGTAAGTGCAATGACGTCACGTCAGAGAAAGAAACATGTACACTACAGCCATTAATTTATCCCTCCTTGTCCAGCCTTAAAGTTGTCTTTATACCACTGTGTCACAGGCGTTATGGCCTCTGGGTTGAACAAAAAGAGGCACATTAGAAAACAAGCCCTTTCCCCACATCAGCAGCTTCCCCAACTCAACTATTGTCCTTGTGTCAGAAAAACCAATATCACACATGGCCGGCTTCTCTCTCTCTCTCTCTCTCTCTCTCTCTCTCTCTCTCTCTCTCTCTCTCTCTCTCTCTCTCTCTCTCTCTCTGTAGGTAGCATCTGCCTTGTGCCTTCATTGTGTTGTTTTTAGAACAGCTAGCGTGGGTGTGTTGACGGTTGACATACCGGTACCTGTCTATCCTTCTCTTGGCTTTTCTTCCTTCCATCTCCCTCTTCTCCCGCAGTCCTTTTCTCCTTCTCACTCCAACTGTCTCTCTTATATGCAGCACCCCTTTTCCATTGATCCAAATATACAGTACGTTTATATAGCTGTTTGCTATATATTATGTTATATCTGTTTCATATATTATATTAGTTTATGGTCAACATCTGACTGAGTGAGTACAGACCCTGAGGTGCTGTTGAAACACTGGGTGTTTGTCACTGCCTTATAAAAATAACAGTGTTCATATGGTGAGATGTGACTTTTCCCAGCTGGCAGTGGATACAATTATAGTTCTGTGCACAGCGTGCGTGCGTGCATTTGCCTGTCTGTGCATGCGTGCATGTGTGGGTGCCGCATGTGTGCGCACGTGTGTGTGTGTGTGTGTGTGTGTGTGTGTGTGTGTGTGTGTGTGTGTGTGCGTGTGCGTGTGTGTGCGTGTGTGTGTGTGTGTACATTCTCCTAGATTTGGCGATGTGGGTATGTGGGATGGAGGATGGCTGATCATACTGTACCTGGCCTGAGTTAAACTATAATTATACAACAGGTACAGTAGTTCCAATAAAGCAATCTGATTGGTTGAAATAGCTCTCTACCCGTGCGAATAATGAGCATTACCACACAGATCTCACCAAACAAAGATATCTGTGTTGGTCGTGAAAGAAAGAGCTGAAGCGCTCCCTCTCCCAACACTATGCTAGCGGCTAGTCTAGCAGTTTTCATGTGAAGTTCAGGGACATAGTGGCTAAATGTTTTTTTAAGGTCAACTGTTGTATTGGCCTAATCACAATATTACACTTGAGGATGTGGGTTATGTGATTATTGGAACTTCTGTGCTTCCTACAGCCGGCAAGGCAGGGGTTCCAATAATCACGAATCCACACCCTCGAGTGTAGGCCTAATCTTGTGATTATACAACAACTGCGCACCTTTTGTGCATTGAGGTAATCGATGCACAAACAGGATAATTCGTTCTCCATAAACATTCAGGAGGAGAGCCACTGTCTGGACAGAACACCATCTGCTCTCCCCTGTGAATATAGTGTGTAGCAACATGATCTACAGATCCAGTACCACAGCATGGCAAGTAGCGCATCATGTGATCCTACAAGGCTACTTGTGAAAACTAGAAGTTCGCGGCCCTTCGCGCCACTCATGGCTCGAGATCACACCCGCAGGCGCTCACTGCTACATTGCAGCAGTGATCCAACGGATATGGCCATATATGGAGATCTGTATCTGTCAGTCCTTGCACACTGTCGGAGACAGCACACTCTTTCTCTGTGCGTGCAATTCCTCTTAAATAAAGTTCCAGAACGGCTGTTGTCTCTGTTCAGGGGAGGGCAGGGCCCTCGACCCAGCATGTGTGCTGTGTGAAGTAGCATTAGTGCTCTAGGAGTTTCAGAATAGAATAACTGGAAACACTGACAATTGGGAAATTGCAAGTGTGGTTTGATCTGGTCGCTCCGATGCAAGTTTTGGGTTGCGTCAGAGACCCGAGGAAAATGCTGGTACCTGAGAAAAACATTGGGACGAATACCGTCGGAGGCCATGTGATGTGCGCTTCAAAATGGTGCTGATCAGATCCTGTGTGTGATGATTGGTCGAGTCTGTCACAGTGTTTAAATATGAAATATTCATTATTTCACAGGGGATATTCACCATATCTGCTGTTAAATCCCATAAGCTGATTGTGCAAAGTCCATATTTCATGCAACCGTGAAGTAACATTACAAGATTAATCCCTTTCTATTGCTTTTCTGTACAAGAGAGTTGATTCTTTGATTTTCAGACATGCTTGCCCCCTAAGGAGGACTGCTTTAATGATGGTGTGTAATACATATAGCACAGAGGAAGGAGATAGGGAAGATAATTCAGGTGGTCATTTAAACAAGAACCACCTTCCTTAGTATAAAAACAAAAGGACATATGTTGGGCTATGATTGTCTACAGCTGGATATCTACTGTACAGGCTGGGTGATAAGTAACCAAGCATGAGAACTACTGTGATCATCACTCAGCTGCACATTTCACAGAGACCTAAAAAAAACTTGATCTGATCTGAATGCAAATTTAGAATTTACAAGTGCTACTGTATGTAGAAATTGAAATTGGCATGTATGAAAATAATGCATAAAGTGTTATTATTGTCTTATACTGTTTATATCTTTGGTATCATGCGTGTGTGCTTGTGCCACATGAGGAGTCGGGGCATTAATGCAATAACATATTAACATTAAAATACAATCAAATATATAAAATACATTTTCACAGTTTCAAATGTAAAAATATCTAAAACAACAATTATATTTGAACATGGAACAAGCTGCAACCCTGCAAAGGTATCGTTCAAATTAGTTCCAGCTGGTATACAGCCCTTTAGGGAGGATTAAATACCACCATTTCCTCCTCTCCTCTCTTAATATAACCTGATGAATAAGTCAAAACACACTGTGATCTCTGTGGAATAATTCGAATGTATAGAAAATTAAGAATACATCCAGCCAGTTTGAGTACAGCCTATGAGTCTCTTGGCTCACAAAGAGTGTTTAACCTTATGGTGAATCATCATTCATCCTGCGAATCCCTATCAAACTACTGCACACTGTTAATGAGGGCAAGATGACGTTTATCTATCCACATTCTCTCATATTAATGTATCTCCTGATACAGAGGTTACTGTGAGACTATTTAAATGGTTGTATTCAAGTCAAACAGTATTCCTTCAGAATAAAGATGTTACATTCATCATACATGCGATCTGAATTTAACATGTGGTCTGGAACTCAACCTTTCCCAGCTGTGTCACCAGAGGTGTGACTAATTTATAATCACAAATGATGTAAAATAGCCTCAATGTCATATTGATAACCATGCATTCCTGAGTATATAATAACATGTAAATGGGTTTTCCAGCACCCCTGAGGTCATGGAATAATATTCTCAGCTCATGAAATGATAATAGGAGGAGAAACAAAATGGAAGGTAGGGACTATAGGGAGTGGAGTTATTAACCAATCCATTAGTCAGAGCTCTAGTGTGGATAAGGGCTCTTTGCCAGCCTGTGTTGCAAACATGGACCTTCGGAGGAAAGATTTCAATGCATTTGCTTATGGACTAAAATGCCATGTCATGATTTTTTCTTGTCCCGAGGGAGATACATACTGTAGGCATTCTATGTAATCAGATATTCGAGAACAAAAAAAAATGTGTGTGTGTGTGTGTGTGTGTGTGTGTGTGTGTGTGTGTGTGTGTGTGTGTGTGTGCGTGCGTGCGTGCGTGCGTGTGTGTGTGTGTGTTTGTGTACAGTACACTATTCATATTCCATATGGGGTCCCATCAGTATGCATTACACTACGCTTTTGACCTTTCAGGGATTTCAATCAGAGGAATGGGGAAATTAAAATTACAAGGACAACATAGAGGATACAAACACACACACACACACACACACTTGGCACAGTAATGTACATACAGTACAGTACATACGGTACAAGCACTTGCGTAAGCCGTAGTCCATGCATTCTACTCGCCCACCCACCCACACACACACTTGTATACTCATGGTTGCCTTCCATTGTATTGACTCTATTCATTCTTTAGCACCTGTATTCACTACCTCTCCTGAGCTCCAGATCTCACTCACCTCATTCACCCTTTGTGTTAATAAATCCTTGAACTTTGACACTGTATCTGTCTGCATTTACAGACAGACATAAGAACTGAGTGAAAGGCAAAAGAGAAAGGGAACCCTTCCCTCCTCCACTCCCCCTTTCCACCTCCACCTCCCCTCCTCCTTACTTCCCCTTCCTCTCTCCTCTCCTCCTCTCTCCTCCTCTTCCCTTTTGTGTCTCCCACTCCGCAGTTCCATGGACTGCTGTTACAATACGGACCCTCAGCTGCAGTGTAACTGTGAACCGGGCCTCCATGGAGCACGCCTGTGGATTGCCACTATATTATATTATACCACAATATTGTATATTATCTTAACATTCTTATATTCTATATAATATACTGTTTAACATTATTGTTAAACCATATTACATACTATCTTACGCTATTATATTTACTATTGTTAAACTATCTGTCTCTCCTTTGCTCTCTCTCTTTCTGTCCCCCGACACGGTCAAGGCAGTTGGCTGCCCACCCTAGAGCCCATGGGTCTGCCTGTCATTTCTTCCAGTTAAGGGGGAGTTTTTGTTACCACTGTTGCAAATCTGCAGGGTTGGTTCTCTGCTCGGCTCTTTGCTCTTTATGTAAAGTGTCTTGAGATAACTTGTTATGACTTGACACTTTAATTAATTGACTTGACTTGACTTGACTTGACTTGACTTGACTTGACTTGAATTGAATTTGGGTCCGCCAGTTCTGGGTATCGTATCAACTACAAACATTAACATATCAACTTAACCCTCGAACACAATGAATCACGAATCAATGTCACTACTCATACAGGTACAAGCAACAAAATGCAAGTGAGGTCCTCTGAAAGTATAGTGCCAACAATATAATAATACAAACTGAGAAAACAGTCTTAAGCATTAGCAGCATGATAGCGGCGTAATACAGTATAGGGAGAAAGTAGAAAACTAAAAGGGAGAGAAATCCCTGTAGATCAGCCTGTTTTGCACCATGCCACTTTCAGAGTCAATTACATCACAAATAGCATTTGTTTCCGGTTGCATTTCGGGACAGGAAGTTCCAAGATGGTGGTTTTTAATTAGCTGAAAAAGAGGATTCAAAATGGATCTGTACTGTAGATACCAATGGGGCTCCCTTCGACCATATTTTTTACAGTCTATGGGCTTTGGTCCCCACACTGTGAAAGTTAATCCAGTGTCCATGCGCATACGGTATTCCCTATCAGGTAGGGAAAGTTGATCCCATGCCAAAGCATCAGTTCTCACCCAGCAGACTGCTGTCACCCATGCGGATGCATGTACATGCCCATGTGCACGCTTCTCGTCCTTAGGGTGTCTTACTGGTATAGATATATATATTTTCAAATGGGTTCCCAGATTGATTGCTAGCTAACCTGGATTATTTAGATATAGGTAAATCAACTTGTTATAAATAACCTCCAAGCTTCAACCTTATTAGACGTTATTACGAGACAAGAGATTATTATAGATCAGTGGTGGAGATACAGGCAGATGTTTTCAATAGCCCACCTGCAGAGTCTTTAATACGGATTAGTGCTGCTTACTGATGTAGCCTGGCTCGGTTTAGACACAGCAGAATACAACGTCTATCCCATTTCACACAAGGCTGTCTGGAGAGTTTCTGAGGGCTAATGAAGTCTCCTCAGACTTGTTGGAGGTGTGTGTGTGTGTGTGTGTGTGTGTGTGTGTGTGTGTGTGTGTGTGTGTGTGTGTGTGTGTGTGTGTGTGTGTGCGCGTGTGTGTGTGTGTGTGTGTGTGTGTGTGTGTGTGTGTGTGCGCGCACGTGAGTGCGTGTGCGCGTGTGTGTGTTTGCGTGTGTGTGTGTGCGTGCGTGCGATGTGCATGCTTGTGTGCTCTGGGCCCCTATATGAGCAATATCACCAGTAGCTGCAGCTGGTGTTTGGATACATCCTTAACACCGGCTGCGACGAGCGGGAAAATCTCAATTGTCCAATTTAGGGTTATAGTTAGGTTTAGGTTTAGGGTTAGGGTTAGAGGTCATATGACATCAAACTTTTTTTTTCTTTTTATGTTTCCATACAATGAGGGGAGGTGCAGGGTGTTAGGAGAAGGTGGGAGGGCCAGGGCTTCGGGCGGAGCAGAGGCGATGATTGACATGAGACAGACCATGAAAGTCTCTGAATTATGACATCTCTGGTGACTAGGTATGTATATTATCTTTGCTACTCAAAAGGCCACAGAACACGGAGAGAAATGGCTCACTGGAGTGGAGTTTCAGTTTTAACATTTTAATACACGTTTTAAGGACAAGTAGGCCTACAAAGACTTTTATGATTGTTAAAAACAGCATGTCATAATTCCTTTAGGTTTAGGGTTAGGGTTAGGATTTATAACGGGCTAGTTGTATTTAAAAAGACAAGTTACTGTTCTAATGCACTGGCCTATCAGGGGCTCCTGTTTAAAAACTGAATTAAAATGGCCACCAGATATGGTGGCCTCATACAACCAAGGATAAAAGTAGGCCTACAATAATAAAAAAGACCATGAGTGTGAGTGATATGTGTAGACTGTACAAGGCAGGAGCATCCAACCACCTCAGTCCAACCTCAGCCAGACCGCAAACCCAAGGGTTACAGTTGGGTTTAGCCATAGTTTTACTGTTGTTAGGGTTAGGTCAAACTAATGGGATGTTGGAACTATGGGACATCGAATTATCTGCAGTAAGAGCAGTGCACTGAAAACTTAAAAAAGTATCATTGTTGGGACGCATTCAGAGAGTTCTGTCGGGAGCTGGAACCAAGGTACCGTGGACCTAGCAGTAGAACAATCAGCTGTTGTGGTACTCTGTGTCTTTATTTGCTGTTATTTGTTCCAAAAGCTTTATACCCTATATAAAATGTCACAATGCGACATAGCTCTGTTCACACAATGCTGTACCCCTCGCCCCTCCCAATATGTTCCCCATTTTCAACTGTTTTTATCTTATTTGTGACGCTTGCTTTGGCAATGTAAACGTATGTTTTCTCATGCCAATAAAGCTCCTTTGAATTGAAAATTGAATTGTGTCTTGCTCGGGAGGTCGAGCTGGGGATCTGACCAGGAACCTTCCAGGTCCCAAACAGCCACTCTCCCTCCGGTTGGAATCCCAGGTAGGACATGAATCTCACAGAATTAACCATTAAGTAACAAAACCTCCGTGAAATGTAATGTTTTTTCAAAGTCTAACATCTTTAGTAATTTCTTTTAAAGGTTTTGGGAAATATAGCATGGAAGCCAGGAACATACTAGGTGGTGACATCTCCTTTGTTTTGGAAGTTTACCTCATGAGCCTGAGACAGGCAGAAAGTACAGTATGTCCTACTCCTCTCTGTCTCTCCAAGAAATCAATGGGTATTAACACGTTCGTCTACCTGAAGCACAACCTCTTCAGGGTCAGGGTCAGACCTTAATTCTCCTCGTCTTTGGTATGTTGCATGTACGGTACATTCTGACTATTTTACAAACACACACGCGCACGCACGCACGCACGCACGCACACACACACACACACACACACACGTTCTGGAGATTTGTTCGAACTGTGTGTATCATAATTACTAACACAGCTTTGTGTTCCTTAGCATCCAGCACACAGCTCTCTATGTGAAATATATCCCCAGGGAGTGCTACAGTTTTAGATCAGCCATCTATTTATGACCAAGAGTTACATGAAGAGGGAGAGGGAAGCAAATGACAGATCACCATAAACAACAATAAATGTGCAGGCACGTGCACACATAGACATCAAAGGGGGCTTGAGCCCCTGCCATTTTATCCGTCTGTAAAATAGTGCCCTCTCCAGACCATGAATGCAGTTTTTACTATGGTGAAAGAAATGAAAATGCCCTCTTTCCATGCCATACCCGAAGGCAGCATTCAAGAGAATTGCCTTTTCCAAACTCTCCTGAACTTGAATGCGGCATCTTATGTTGAAAGAATTGTCCTCTCTGTGTAGAAATCAAGCATAAAAAATAGCCAACGTTGTGAGCTTGGAGGTCTGCTATTTTCCATATTTTCACAAAAAAGGCCCTTTTAGAAATGTCAGCCCCTGCCTCTCTAACACTCTCTGCACGTTCCTGTAAATGTGTGTTGTTTCCAGACTTTCCAGAGTTATGGGAACATGAGGAATTGTAAATATTTGTGTCATTATGACATGATTGAGCCACATATTTGGAACCAGATTGTTTTGTTGTGTTTACATTTTTGCGTGTACACACATGTTTACCTACCCATATGTCTGTCTGTATCTACATGTGAATGAATGCATGTCTGCCTTCTTGTGAGCGTGCGTGTCGTGTGTGTGTGTGTGTGTGTGTGTGTGTGTGTGTGTGTGTGTGTGTGTGTGTGTGTGTGTGTGTGTGTGTGCCTGTGAATCAATCATTCAATCAATGTGTGTGTGTGTGTGTGTGTGTGTGTGTGTGTGTGTGTGTGTGTGTGTGTGTGTGTGTGTGTGTGTGTGTGTGTGTGTGTGTGTGTGTGTGTGTGTGTGTGTGTGTGTGTGTGTGTGCGTGCGTGCGTGTGTGTGTGTGTGTGTGCACTGGTTTTTGTATGTGGGGACCAAAATCTGTATACATAGTCACGTCATGGGGACCAGGTACGGTATGGGGACCAAAAATCAGGTCCCCATGAGGGAAACTGTTAAAAACCAACACAGGAGCTGCTCTGATGTGCCTGTGAAGTTTTTACTTCACAGGCACGCACACACACACACACACACACACACACACACACACACACACACACACACACACACACACACACACACACACACACACACTGTACACACACACACACACACACACACACACACACACACACACACACACACACACACAGGCTGACTCATTCAGTTGCTTGCACCAATACAGCAGTCAGTCTGGTCATTCTGTTGCAGACAAATGACTTGTTTGATTTCTCCAGACATTAATTTGTGCCTTCGTGACTTGTCTATCAGGTTTCGCTTCCAAAAGATCACACATGCACAGTCTAATACGCTCTGCCAGCCTTTTTGTTCTCTGACACATCGTGGATGGAAATAGCGTTAACTGATTGGAAACCGTGTTCCCAACCTTCTCTCATGATGTCTCATCTCATGAGGTGAAAAGCCTGTTTATGACCTATAGAGAGAGCGTGGCTATAGGCAGTGGTGGAAATCGTACTCACATACAATACAGTGGCAAACCCATTCTGTTAAGAGTGGTTCCCCTGACATCAAAGTGACATCAGAGCATGATGTCAGAGGGACAAACCCATAGAACCAGTGTCACGCGTGACAGACAGACAGAGATACACACATACGGACAAGCTGTGACCGTTCACATACTAATCTGCGACCTACGGTCGCAATAATCCAGTAAAGTAAAAGTACCTCAAAATTGTACTTAAGTACAGTACTTAAGTAAATGTACTTAGTTAATATACACCACTGTCTATAGGGTGGGACATCCGTCGTATACCTCACACACACGCACTCGCACGCACTCACACACACACACACACACACACACACACACACACACACACACACACACACACACACACACACACACACACACACACACACACACACACACACACACACACACACACACACACACACAGTGAGAAGACAGATTTCAGTTTCTACATGGACTAACAGTGCTCCCTGGTGGCCATGAAATGAAATCACACTGCTCTCTTATGACCAACTCATGAGTCTTCTTTGTAGGCTAGTCAATCTGAGGTTTGACCCAAAAGAAATTGTTAAAACATGTTAAAAATGTTCCATTTTATTCTTAGTGGATCAAGGTGAATTCATGGGGTTCAAGTTTGGGGCCCTTCACTTACTATACAGGAAAAAAAGACCTAAAAAAAAGTTCCCCCCCCTTCTGTGTTGCCTAGAACTGGAGGATTGATTTTGGGGTTTGTATTGTAAAGTACAACTTGATGACATCACACCATTGTACTTTACTATACAAACCCCAAAATCAATCCTGCAGTTCTAGGCAACACAGAAGAGGGGGAACTTTTTTTCTATTTCCACACAACTCTCTAAAGGTATATTAATTACATAGTTCAATATTGAAAATGGGTGGTCTTCCCCTTTAAGTAGCATGTGAGTGGTCTAACTAGGTTTTTTCATGATCCTGAATCCATTGCAAGCATTTGTTTTGCATGAAAAACATTCCTCAGGCTAAAAAGGGACACAAAAAACACAAAACTGAGCTGACCCCAGAAAAACGATGAGTTTTTAGCCCAAGGAATGTTTTTCGTGCAAAACAAATGCTTGGAATGGATTCAGAATCATGAAAACCCCCTAGTTAGATCCCTCACATGCTACTTAAAGAAGATTTTTTGGGGCGTCTTTTTTTCCAGTAAAACACAGTAACCAGGAGTGACCAGTGACCAACCACTCTGTAAAGGCAAGGTGTCTGTCTATAGCAGGGGTGGGCAACTTTGATGATGGTGAGGGCCACTATATTTCCACCTTCACTCCAGAGGGCCACAATGCATATTGCTACATCCTACTTTGTCATTCTAGTATCTCATACAAAAGAAGCAAAAATAGAAGATCTACAAGCACAAAACGCGTCACAGTGCGACATGTTTTGAGCTTGTAGATCTGCTGTGTTTGCTTCTTTTGAATTGGATTCCTGAATATATATATATATTTTTAATTGAAATCCTGAACAAATCCTGTACAAATTGTATTTAATTTCAAAAGCATTTAGTTATACTCATGTTAACTTCATGAACTTAAATACAAATACGTTGGATATGAAAAAAAAAACTAACATTTTAGTCATTAAGCTACTAAGATAGACTAAAATAGAATTAAAGTGGGTCATGTTTGCATGTTTGCAATGGTAACAGCTGAAATCAATAATATCAGTATTCTGATATTAACCTGCGGGCCGCATTAAGTGAAGGTGGGGGCCGCATGTGGCCCCCGGGCCGCCAGTTGCCCATGTATGGTCTATAGGGACTGTATATGTGAGTCAATAATTACATGAACCTTCTTTGACCATAATGGTATTGGCATACTGTATCTATGTGTCACTGTAGTGTGTGTGTGTGTGTGTGTGTGTGTGTGTGTGTGTGTGTGTGTGTGTGTGTGTGTGTGTGTGTGTGTGTGTGTCTCTGTCTCTCTCTCTGTGTGTCTCTCTCTCTCTCTCACACACACGCATGCACGCACACACACACACACACACACACACACACACACACACACACACACACACATCACTGTGATGACTCATTCACGATTGCTTGCTAATAGGCAGTCAGTCCATCATGTACCCTACTCTTTCCTTTCTTCATACATTGTGCTTTCTTGACTGTCAATCAGGGTTTGCTTATGTAGCAGAATGGGCGTTCGTTCCCACGGTCCACTCCGCCCACTCATCAGGGGCTGATGGGCCACCAGTATATAGAATGCAGCCCGCCTCTCACAGTTAGCCGTCTGTCTCTGCTCCTGGTGCCACGTAGCACACTTGTTGTGGGTGCTCTGCAACCACTAGACATTGTTTGTTAAACGCTGGCCGTTGGGCTTATCGCGGTGCTCCTGTCTTGCTCTATCCAGGTACGTCGCTCTGTCTTGCTGCTTAAACAATCGCCAGTATATGCTGCATAGTGAAACTTGAACTTGACCGTGACCGTTTGTTGCCTTTTAGCTTTGATGCTACGACGCTCGTCAATGAGCGCCTACGCTGCTGTGCGGTGATTAAGAACACGCACATTAGGTACGCTTCTAGTCCTCCCTTTCTGCAGTATAGTTTCGTTTGGTGTCTTCACCAGACTAAACATGGGCTTTGTTTTATTATTCCAGTCGAATAACAGTTATACCGAGGGCCGCTGCGCGGACCGGGACAGCATCCGTGTCGGCCGCTGTTGTTTAAGTGGTGAGTTAATTGTGCATCTCTCTGTTCCTGTGTCTGTGAACTTTATAGTATTATTAGTAAACTTATCGGGCCGCTTGTTGCCTATTTTCAGGGCCAGGGCAGCTGTTGCTTTGCAGACCTTTTACGGTCACGAGCCGTTAAGAAAAGCCAACGTCTGACACCATACCACTCCTCCTCCATTCATAACGTCGCCGGCGGCAGCCCGAAGACAAGCCGTTCGCACGGCTCCTTCCAGCCGTCCTACACGGCGGTCCACAGCCTGGCTTTACGGCCAGCTTTATTGTTTTGTTATTTTGCTTTATGATTTATTGTATTGCATTTGTTTAGTTTATTTTGTTTATTTGGTTTCTTTAGTTATAACTATCCGGCACCAGGCCAATATATAGGTATAGACGGCAGTATTTAGTTTCAATAGGACACCAGACTATATTGAAACTATTGTGAATCATCCATTCTAATACCTGTCTCTTTCTATTACACAGGCCACGGTGCTGAGGCCTCACGTTGGGACCGGGGCGGCCGCCCAGGGTTGTGGTAATCCCCCCGTTTGCTGTGTTTGATTTATATGATTTTGTTTATATTTAATTTGCTGTGATTTATTGGAGAGCCACTTCCCTGGGGCGGTCGCCCTGTCCCTATTCCCTTTGCCTTATGCACCTGGCCCATAGATAGTCACTTTCAGGTTTTATTGTTGATTGCATTAGTAAACCTACACTGTTCTGCCTTTTAACTTATTATTATTATTATTATTATTATTATTAAAGTGACCACAGGAAATGATGTTGATATGACCTACGGAATACATTACTCTGTCTATAAATTATAATAAAAAGCCTGTTTTATACTTTGGTTACATACGTTTCTGCCTTGATTATTCATGTAATAACGAACTTGTGTGCCCTGGGTAACTTAAGGTTTTTGAATTAGATAATAACTATCTCCGGTGGCGCAATTCCACCGGTGGCGTTGTCTGGCAGCTACCCTAAAATATACCGTAATGTCACACTTACAAACCAAAATCAATGTAACTGATTGCACAGCTGTCCCCGTTACATCTGAGAAATACCTGGTTACCAGGGATCCACAACCCATTTGTGGGTCGTGGATCCATTTTTTTAGCAGATCTAAGCTACAAGCTAGTTTTACTAGTTTGGGTATCATGCACTGTCTCATTTCTTTTTTGGGTCTCTTGAGATAAAAAGTTTGGGAACCATGCACTGCTCTATCCTGTGCCACAGTAAAATACTGAGCTTCTTTTTGGTTGAATTTGACTCTGATTTTATGTCATACATTCATGATTGTACTGTATCTTTTTTTTGGTGCACTGTATACCAAAGAGAGCTTTTGTGGTTCTGTATGCATCTGAACATCTTCATGTATGTGGAGGTGAGAAAGACTGCAGGGAATGTTATGCCACAGTGTTGGCTAGCTGTCAGCAGTGTTTCTGCACCAAGGTCACCAAGACAAATCCCTGTTTAAATGTATTATGTTGATGGTAACCAGCGAACGAGTGGAGTAGGAATCACTTAAACCGTTTAAGTTATTCCTACTCCACTCGTTCGCTGCAAGCATTTGTTTTGCACAAAAAAACATTCCTTGGGCAAAAAATAGCCCCCACAGTGGCCCACACTACTGTGAAAAGTGATGACTCATCACTAAACCATAATTTCCTTTTTTAGCCCAAGGAATGCTTTTTGTGCAAAACAAATGCTTGCATTGGATTCAGGATCATGAAAAACCCATAGTTTGACCCCTCACTTGCTAATTAAAACAGATTAATTTTTTTGTATTATTTTACTGTATAGAAAGTCAATGGGACCCCAACCCTTTTTTAAATAAATTGAGTGGCTAACGTGCTTTTTGGGAAAAGTAGGTCCAGAGGGAACTTTGTGCAAAATTTGTTGCTCGTATCACAAAGTGAACGATTGTTGTACTAATTTCCCGGGCTATTAACATAAGTGATTTCAGAGCTTTCTTAAATTGAAGAGAAGGCAACTCCCATATATGTAATGGCAGAGAATTATATATTTTTGACCCTCTGAATCCTATATTAAATTGAGGTCTGATGGTCATTTGAGTTATGGACCTGAGAATTATGCCTAAATAAATTATGAAAAAATAATGGAAGGGTTCTTCTCCCCAATGAGCCATGAACAAATAGACCAATTTTAAGGGTCTTATGACATCATGTTCCTGACCTCAATTACACACACAAAACAAAACAGACCTTTCAACATTCAGTGTTTTTTCTGTAATCTGTAGTTTTTTCAAAATAATTCAAGGCTCAGAAATGTGAGTTAATTTGTCTCTGAACCGACTTAATCATCATCCAGGGGAGGGTGTATCACCTTATTGCTGTTACTTTACATTGTGTTTGCGTCGGTCCTATGCACCATTTACCATTCACCACTTTGGTTGCTGAGTTCATAATACAGTACCTGGCTTAAAGTCCTGCTCGCAATTTGGTGTTAGGGGAGTTTCTCACCTGAACTGAGTCAGTGGGTCCCTAGACATGAAAAATCAATGAGGTGCTCGTTCGCCATAGTGGCACGAATGGCGCAATGGCCATATCAAATATGGCTGCCATCGGCTATGATGAAAATCCAACTTTTCTGTTTCTGGGTATATATGCACATGTAATACCTCTATTTGGACTAATTGGGGTGTGGGGAATTCATTTCTGACATTGTTTTGACCATTTTGGGTGATTTGGACCTCTAAGAAGGTCATGGTCATGGTCATTTTTCTATTCCGAAGACCGTGGCCATAACTTGGCCATTGTTAGGAGTAAAAACAGGTGCAATAGGTCTAAATCAACCAATTCTGACATGTATAATTCATTTCTGACATTGTTTTGACCATTAAGGATCATCTTGTCTTTGAAATATCAATGTCAATGCCATTTTTCAAAAACGATTTTGTTCATTACTTGCACTTTTATAGTATTTTTTCATAAGTTTGTTTTGTTTATTACAAAATACATACTAGTGAGAAATACATACAAGTAAACATCCCCATTTAACTTTAAAGGGGGGGGGGGGGGTTAAATGGGTGTTTAAATGAGCAAATAAGACCATTTACGAATAAAAGTGACAAATAAAAATCACACACAAAATTAAATAACAATTTCTCTCAAAGTGCACCAGTATTGTGATTGTGTGCTTCCAAGTTAGTATGTTTTTACAGGATGGATTTGCCATTGTTCCATGGCAAAATGTGATGCACCGAACTCCATCAGCAAGTCAGCTGTCGAGTATCTAAGTGTTCCTTGCATCCATCCATGTTCCATTGGTTCTAGTCTTTCCTCAGGTTCCTTGGCTGTTGCAAGCAGGTAGCAAGACATAATAATAATAATAATAATAAAACTTTATTTGTATAGCACCTTTCATGACATGAAATGCAGCTCAAAGTGCTTTACAGAGCATAAAATGAAGCACACGTGCTTAACAGAGAAAAAGTAAAATAGAAATAAAAAATACATAAAAAAGAGATAAGTAAAATGATTACAATAAAGCAAGAAAAAATAAAAGCATAGAACATTGAAGAACAATTTCAGAGCCGTGCGGACGTCAATAGCAGCATAGGGATTAAAAAATTTAGCTAAAAGCAAGAGTAAAGAAATAGGCTGTGCTTTAAAGCTATCCACCGAGGCTGCCTGTCTTAGGTGTAGTGGTAGTTTATTCCAAGCTGTCGGTCCATAGAAGCAGAAAGCTGCTTCACCATATTTTTTATATGTCATTGTTGGCACCTCAAGTAGGTCTGCACTAGAGGACCTGAGTGGGCGGGTTGGAACATATCTATGCAGGCAGTTATAGAGGTACGAAGGTGCCAGACCATTTAGAGCTTTATAAACAAGTAAAAGAATTTTAAAATCAATCCTAAAAACAACCGGGAGCCAGTGTAGCGACGCTAAAACTGGAGTAATATGTTCTCTTATCTTAGTTTTTGTTAAAACTCTGGCTGCTGCATTTTGAACAAGTTGTAATCTGTCAGTTGTTTTCTTTGGCAGACCAGAGAGAAGTGCCTTGCAGTAATCAAGCCGAGAGAAAACAAAAGCGTGGATCAGCGTTTTTGCATCGTTCAGCGACAGATAGGCTCTAATTCGCGCAATATTTCTAAGGTGAAAGAAGGCAATCTTCGTGACATGATTAATGTGTGTATTAAAATTTAATTCAGCATCAATGATCACCCCCAGGTTCTTAACAGAGGTGTTATTTTCTTTAGCCAGGTTACCAAGTCTATTTATTATTGATTCTCTCTGGGCAGTAGAACCTATTATGAGAACTTCTGTCTTGTCCTCATTTAGCTTGAGAAAGTTCTCACTCATCCAGCATTTTATGCTGGACACGCACGTCAGCAATGGGTCTAGAGCACAGGGGTCGTCCGTAGCCACCGAAAGGTACAACTGGGTGTCATCAGCATAGAAATGGAAATTCACACCGTGAGCGGAAATAAGTTCTCCCAGCGGCAGTATATAGAGGGAGAATAATAAAGGACCAAGAATCGAGCCCTGTGGAATACCAGAGCAGATGTTGTGTTTGTTTGACTCGAAGTCAGCTAGATTAACAGAGTAGCTTCTGCCTGTCAGATAAGAGCAAAACCAGGACAGAGCTGTACCTGACAGTCCTACCCAGTGTTCGAGACGTTGTATTAGAATTGTATGGTCAATTGTGTCAAAAGCCGCCGATTGGTCCAGCAGTAGGAGAACGGACACATCTTTGTTATCAGCAGCCACCCTAAGATCATTAATAACTTTTAAAAGTGCAGTTTCTGTGCTGTGTCCTTTCCTGAAGCCGGATTGGAATTTGTTGTGCACCTTATTGTTCTGCAGAAACACATCCAATTGATGAAAGATAATTTTTTCTAGGACCTTGCCCAGAAAAGGCAAATTAGAGATGGGTCGATAATTATCCAGCACGGACGGGTCAAGGTTGGGTTTTTTGAGTAAGGGTTTAACTACAGCCGTTTTCAGTGAGTCTGGAAAGACACCTGATTGTATAGAGCTGTTTACTATTTTTAGGATATCTTCAATAACACAGTCTACAACCTCTTTAAGAAACGGCGTGGGTATTGCATCCAGCGAGCAAGAAGACGATGTCATTTGCGATATGGTTTTACGAAGTTCCTCTTCATCAATTGCACAAAATGATACTAGGCTCCCCCTAGATTTATCGATGCTTTTACACATGGCACCATTAACCGCATTTGCATTTGTGACAGTATTATTCGTGATACCAGCTCGAATGTTAACAATTTTGTTGTCAAAGAAGGATGCAAACTCATTACACTTTGCTTTAGAGGCAGGGAGTGACTGCTTGTAGGACTGGGGGGGGTTTAAAAGGCGTTCAATGGTAGAGAATAAGACCCTAGCATTGTTCTTATTCTCATTAATAATTCCGGAAAAATAGGCCTGCCTAGCCAGACGCATGGTTTTATTATAGGTGGCTGTTGACGCCTTAAATATCTGTAGGTGGATAGTTAATTTATTTTTTCTCCAAGCTCGCTCTGCTCTGCGGCATTGTTTTTTGAGTGAACGTATATGATCGTTTATCCAGGGTGTTACTTTGGAATTATATTTCTTTTTAGTTTTCATAGGAGCCACTATATCCAGAGCTGACTCCAATTTAAGATTAAAACGTTGAACCATATCATTTACTGAGGGAATATCAGGAAGGCGGGGTGCACACGCAAGAAGGCTGGCAAACTCTTCTGCTGCCGAGGAACCGAAAAATCTCTTTTTTATAGTATATTCTCTATTGTTTTTTTCTAGATCAGAGACAGTCATATTAAAACACAGTAAATAGTGGTCTGATAAATCAGGCTTAGCGATAATCCTGTCCATAGAAATATTTAGCCCTTTAGAGATCACAAGATCAAGGGTGTGGCCTTGATTGTGGGTTGGCCCGGTAACATGCTGATCAAAATCAAGGGAATGCAGTAACTGTAAGAAACTCATAGCTGTAAGATCAGTAACAGTGTCCACATGCAAGTTAGTATCACCAGCAATAAGGGTTCTCTCATAGTCCGTGGAACAGATAGATAGAAGTTCAGATATTTCTGTAAGAAATAAGGCTTTGCTACATTTTGGTGGGCGATATATCGTAATCATTAGAACAGAGGATTGACTCTCAAATAAGTTAGCTTGATATTCAAAGGATGAAAAACTTCCAAAGGACAGGCACTTGAATTTAAAAATGTCAGAGAAAATGTATGCCAAGCCTCCGCCTCTTTTTCCTTCGCGCACTGATTGAATAAAGTGATAGTTTGGTGGGCAGGCGACGCCAAGTGCAAAAGCTCCATCGTTGCCCAGCCATGTCTCTGTTAAAAAGATTATATCTAATTTCTCTTCACAGATTATATCATTTACAGAGGAGGATTTGTTTAAAAGTGACCTGATGTTAAAAAGTGCCAGGTTTATTTTATGACATTTTACTGTACTATAGCCCCTACAGGGAATGTAAGTTAAGTTAGCTAAATTAGCAGAGCCACTGCTTATCCTGGACTCTCTATTTGAAATTACAGTAGAAATGTTGTGAGCCTGCTTAATAAAAGCGCTTGAAGGAGCATCGGGTCCAGATACGTTAGTTGCTGGGTATAATGGACCCAGCTGACATCAACGGCTAAACGTATTGTCCAGCTGGGAGGCCTGGGTCTTCTGTCGTTGTGGTCGTGGAGGGATGGGTGGGGGCGAAAACACCCAGGCCACAGATTTCTGGGGCACGGCCGGGGCAATTTCAGGCGTTTTCAGGGATGGTGGTTGTGGTGCCGGGCGTTTGTCCTGTGGTGGTTGTGCCGCCGGGCCATTGACCGTGTGTCTGGCCGGGGTCATTTTTAACGCAGTGTTAATGAGTTCATTCATTCCATTCGTGAATTCTAGAAGAGGCATTGGAGATAGGGAGAAAGAGGAGGATTGGGGTGATGGGGCGGTTGTACCCGCCCCCTCCTCTTCCTCTGTCAACTCTCCGTTGTCAGTTGCCAGTTCACTTTGCTCACTGTTCGGGCCAGCCACGGCTGAAGCAGGGAATCCACAAAACTCTTCTTCATTACTGTCCTCTTCGAACATTTCCCTGAGTGACTCCAACTCTGCATTCATTCGTCTACTCCACTCTTCAGCGGAGATGTTGTCCATATTCAGTTCCTCGTCAGGGAGGGCAGGGACAACGGTAGCTCCTCCGTTCACCATAATCAGTTCCTCGTCAGGGAGGGCAGGGACAACGGTAGCTCCTCCGTTCACCAAGGCCGTTCCCCCCTCGGCCGAGGGGGGCAGTTCAGTAACGTCAGGGAGGGCAGGGACAACGGTAGCTCCTCCGTTCACCAAGGCCGTTCCCCCCTCGGCCGAGGGGGGCAGTTCAGTAACCATAACACTATCTCTTGTTATGGATGCACTAGAAAGGTGCACTAGAAACATGCACTAGAAAGGTGCCGTGTTGGTCTCAGCAGTTGTACTTCTCTGCTACCAATGCTGTGTCTTGTTCTGTCAAGGTCTTTGCCTCTCAAAAGTTTGTTAGATATTGTAGCCAAGCCATAACTGCATGTTTAGTCCCCACCTGGCCCATGCACATGCAGTCATCTCCAGTCTCCAAGGCATATGTGCCTTGATAACTGTCGTGGCTAGTGGTGCTCCAAGATGAGAGACTGCTTGACGCTGTGGAAGCATGTGCCGCTGCGCCCCTAGAGCCATACTGCTACCAGATCTACTTCATCCCCAGTGCTTGGAAGTATGCGGTGTAGTATAGCATTAATGCGAAGGAGACTATGACTCTCTGGGGTCCACTCATAATCCTGGGGTCCCATTATTCCGTCCATTAGGTTAGGGTTATGGATAGATTTAGTAATAATGGCCAGTTGACTCCACATGTACCACCAGCTTGGTGTCATCCTCCTCAATCTAGTTCAATCTTTGGGATCTCTTCACCACCAGCCCCTTATCATCAGAGCTAACAGAGTCGACAGACGCACCCATCCCTCAGCAACTTTACAAATTCTGGGTGTCTGAGGAGAACACCAGCTGTGTGTTCGGAATATGGTGTCCAATCAAGCCTGTGGCAATGCTACCCACATTGTTGGGCGACAGTGGCTCAGTAGGTAGAACGGCTGCCTTGGAATCTGAAGGTTCCAGGGTCAATTCCCGGCTCCTCCTGGTTATGTATGGAAGGTTCCTTGAGCAAGACACTGAACCCCTAACTGCTCCTGATGAGCACCTTGCATGATTTCATGGTGTGAATGTAAGTGTGAATGTGTGTGTTAATGGGTGAATGTGAAATACATAGTAAAGCGCTTTGGAGAAAAGCAATACTGTAAATGCAGTCCATTTACCATTGTCAGCTCTGTTGTCTCTGGTGATGATGACATAGGCGGCCCATACATTTCTAATAGGATTGAGAAGGCTGACACATGGTGCATGACTGCATGTACTGCCTCCATTATAACTAAGCCTATCCCTAATCTTCACTAACCTAATGGTCGGAATAATGGGATGTCGGAACTATGAGCGGACCCCAGAGAGTTGTTGTCTCCTTCGCATAACTGCTATACTACACCCCATATTTCCAAGTTGGGGATGAAGGAGATTTGGCAGCAGTATGGCACTGGTGAGAATCAGCACATGCTTCCACTGCATCAAGCAGTCTCTCATCTTTGAGTACCAATAGCTAAGACAGTGATCAAGGCACATTCTGTAGGCCTATGCCTTGGAGACAGGAGATTACTACATGGGCCAGGTGAGGATAAACATGCAGTTATGGCTTCTGACCGAGTACAATATCTAACAAAATGTGTAGAGGCAAAGACCTTGACAGAACAAGACTAAGCATTGGTAGCAGAGAAGTACAACTGCTGTGACCAACAAGGCACCTTTCTAGTGCATTTCTTGCCACCTGCTTGCAACAGCCAAGGAACCTGAGGAAAGAATAGAACCAATGGAACATGGAACAGGGCATGTCCTGTTGTCCGTGCATTAAAAATGAGGACAAGTGGCTCTTGGTTTCACT
This sequence comes from Nannobrachium achirus, assembly GCF_963921795.1. NCBI lineage: Eukaryota > Metazoa > Chordata > Actinopteri > Myctophiformes > Myctophidae > Nannobrachium > Nannobrachium achirus. The sequence goes on along the minus strand of NC_137818.1, from coordinate 34,661,051 downwards.
TTTTCTGTGGCGCCCCTAGCAGCTTTGTGCTGTATGCAGACTATGGACTGCCCATACTATGGAGTGGAGGGAGCAAGGGGGGTCATTAGCAGTCCTTTTGTTATTAATTCTATTTCAATGTATAACCTTTTTACCCGGACAAGTGACTTTTGTGTCCGGACAAGTTAATGGGAAATATACTTGTCCAAAGGACAAGTGCCTCAAAAAGGCAATGTCAAGCTCTGATGGATGGGAGGAGCACTTTGACTTAAGTACACTCCTGCCATCTGAAGCGTGACACTTGACGATATGACTGCCTTGCTGATGGAGTTCTGTGCATCATATTTTGCCATGGAACAATGACAAATCCATCCTGTAAAAACACATCATATCAACTTGCATGCACACAATCACAATATGGTGCACTTTGAGGGAAATTGTTATTTCATTTTGTGTGTGATTTTGTTGTGTGATTTTATTTGTCACTTTTATTCGTAAAGGGTCTTATTTTCTCATTTAAACACCCATTTAAAACCCCACTTTAAAGTTAAAGGGGATTTTTACTTGTTGTATTTCTCACTAGTATGTATTTTGTAATAAACAAAACAAACTTATGAAAAAATACTATAAAAGTGCAAGTAATGAACAAAATCGTTTTTGAAAAATGGCATTGACATTGATATTTCAAAGGCAAGATGATCCTTAATGGTCAAAACAATGTCAGAAATGAATTATACATGTCAGAATTAGTTGATTTAGACCTATTACACCTGTTTTTACTCCTAACAATGGCCAAGTTATGGCCACGGTCTTCGGAATAGCAAAATGACCTTGACCATGACCTTTTCGACGTCCAGATCACCCAAAATGGTCAAAACTATGTCAGAAATGAATTCCCCACACCCCAATTAGTCCAAATAGAGGTATTACATGTGCATATATACCCAGAAACAGAAAAGTTGGATTTTCATCATAGCCGATGGCAGCCATATTTGATATGGCCATTGCGCCATTCGTGCCACTATGGCGAACGAGCACCTCAGTGATTTTTCATGTCTAGGGACCCACTGACTCAGTTCAGGTGAGAAACTCCCCTAACACCAAATTGCGAGCAGGACTTTAAGCCAGGTACTGGAGTATCACCCTCCCCTGGATGATGATGCGTCCAGAGGCAAATTAACTCACTTTTCTGAGCCTAGTAATAAAAAAAAAAAAGAAAAGAAAAGAAAAAAAAAACCCCTACAGATTACAGAAAAACCACTGAATGTTCAAAGTCCAGTTTGTCTTTTCTGCATGCAAATGCAATTTGACATCATAAAATGTAAAACTTTAAGATGGTTGACTCGGAGGACACCTAAACAAAGGCTGTGATGAATATCTGTACAACATATTGTTCTTCGTGCTCGTTTCTGAAGACAGCATTTAGGCTCAAGTTCACAGTTAAGATCCCTGTGGCCAATAAGATAATAATGTAACACTAGGCCTATAGCCTACTCTCACTTTTTAATAACCTAATACATTATTATTGTAAACGGTTAACATGAGATTGAACAAGATGGGGCCCAATAAATGGTTAATTGAATACTTTATAAGTATTGTGCAACAAAAAAGTAGCCTACAGGGAATTACTTTTTAATTCAAGGTTTAGAGGATTTTAAATCCATGAAAGACCAGATCCATTGGGTCCTTTCTTTGTACTCAATTCATCGTAACGGCGTGGCTTCCCAGTGAATATCTGACCATGTTGATTAGTAGGATATAGAGTGTTTTTGTGTTATCCTCATATTAGCCCTGAAACATGACGGTCGCTGTCATGTTTCAGGGCTATTGTAACTAAAACTAAGATGAGAGAACACATCACTCCAGTTTTAGCCTCGCTACACTGGCTCCCAGTTGGTTTTAGGATTGATTTTAAAATTCTTTTACTTGTTTATAAATCTCTTAATGGTCTGGCACCGTCGTACCTCGTCGACTGCCTGTCTAGATATGAGCCAAACCGCCCCCTCAGGTCTTCTACTGCAGGTCTGCTCGATGTGCCCTCAATGACTTATAAGAAATATGGTGAAGCGGCATTCTGCTTCTATGGGCCGACAGCCTGGAATAAACTTCCAGCACACTTAAGACAGGCACCCTCTGTTGATAGCTTTAAAGCACAGCTTAAGACCTATTTTTACACTCTTGCTTTTGGGTGATTTTAAATATATGTGCTTGCTATCTTTTATGTCCATCCTGTTGGTAAAATGTTTCTATTATATAGCTCTTATTGATGTCTTTGAACGTTTCTAATGCTGTTTCTTGTTTTGTTTTGTTTTAATTCTATTTTCTTATTGTTTTTATTTAGTATTTTTTTATTGTTGATCATGTGTACAAATCATTGCTCTGGAAAGCACTTTGAGCTGCATTTTATGTATGAAAGGTGCTATATAAATAAAGCTTATTATTATTATTATTATTATTGTCATATGTGTGGCTGACTGGCTGTAGGAATGCCAGAAAAGTCGACCTCTTTCAAAGTCGACCCCAAATTCGTTTCCCAACGGGTCTGAGGCCTTAGCTAGATGCAGAATAGACAAAAATCTAATATTTGCTTCTGGGGGTCCCTGGAACAAAATATTTTGTGATGGGGGTCCGTAGCCAAATACATATCATTCTGGGGGTCCTTCACATGACAAAGTTTGAGAAACACGGATGGCCACATAAGTTTTTTTCAGAAAATTGTTATGATTTAGAAGACATTTGTAGAATGTGCCTATCAGTGGTTAAGGACCCCCAAAATGTATTTTTGGCCGTGGACCCCCATCTCAAAATAGTTTGTTCCACGGATGGACCCCTATTGCAAACTTTTTTGTTCCAGGGACCCCCAGAAGCACAGATTTGATTTTAGTCTAATCTGCATCTAGTTTAAGGCCTCAGACCCGTTGGGAAACAAGTCTGGGTCGACTTTGAAAGAGGTCGACTTATCTGGTTACCGGCTGTAGGGGTGCGTGTGCGTTCCATTTGACTGTACCCAGTGTGTGTTTGGTTTCAACCATAGAGTATGGTTTCAACCAGCCAGGTTTCAAACCATAGAGTTATAGGGTTTCAACTCGGACAAGATAGAGGGAATACTTATGATTTACCAAGCCATGATAAGATCTAACCTTGACTACGGGTGTGTTATATTCGGGGCAGCTGCAAAGACTACTCTCTCGAAACTTGATCAGATCCAGGCTAAGGCCTTGAGAGTATGCTGTGGAGCTTTTAGAACGACCCCTATCCCAGCTCTTTTGGTCGAGATGGGGGAGATGCCTCTAAGAATCCGGAGAGACAAACTGGGGCTCCACTACTGGGCAAAGTTAAGGGGCATCATTTACAGCTCAGCAGTTAAATGTATTTTGGAGGAGTCATGGGAGTTCTCAGGAAAAGATAAGAAGACCAACTTCTTCCACCTGATAAAACAAAAAGCAGGTGACATTGGGCTGGGTAATATTGGGGTGTGTGGACATGTCTGGTCCCCACTGCCGTTTTGGCAGCTCCCTGAGCCGGAGGTTGAATTGTCTCTCCTCGAGAACAGTAAAACCATCTCGAAAGAACAGGTGGACACTTTCCTTAATGAGTTTAATGAGCATGTGCATATTTTCACAGACGGCTCTAAGGACCCAGAGTCTGGCAAGACAGGCTTAGGGGTGTATGTGGCCGGGGGGCAATTCCAGGAGAGCATCCGCATTTCAGACAAGTTGTCTGTGTTCACTGCAGAGCTTAAGGCAATTCAGTGTGCACTAGAGTGGGTGGAGAGTGCAAAACCTTTAAATAGCATTATATGTTCTGATTCTGCGGCTGCTCTGCTGGCATTAAGAGATGGGATGTCCAGGGCCCGGCCTGACATTGTGTTGGAATGTCTGTGCTGTCTGCTCAGAATTGAAAGGTCAGGGGGTCACGTGGGTTTTGTGTGGGTACCCTAGCCTGGCTCCAGCCAATAGACCCGCCCACTCTCTGAGCTCCAGCGCAGAGTCTGAAATCAGGCTATGGGTACCCAGTCACTCAGGAGTTGAGGGTAATGAAAGAGCTGATATACTAGCTAAGGAGTCTCTGTTGAGGGAAACCATAGATCTGAACATTCCATTTGGAAAATGTGAATGTTATAGTGTATGCAAAGACAAGCTTGAATACCAGTGGCAAATAGAGTGGGCAGAAGGGCATAAGGGCCGTCATTTCTTCTCTTTACAAACCTCGATTAAAACTAAGAGGTGTAGATTAAATTCAGGTCGCAGGGACGACATTGTCCTAACAAGACTGAGGCTCGGGCATTGTGGGCTCGCCATTGGGTTAAAGATGGTTGGGAAGCACCCAGATGGCTTATGTCAGTGTGGCAGCCCAGAAACGGTACAGCATGTCATGTTATCATGCAAGAACTATACAACAGAACGGCAACAGCTGTTTTTAGAGTTGTCTGACCTGGGGTTATCAAGATTTTCTTTACAAACAATATTCGGAACAGAGCAGAACAGAGAACTTGTGGGTAAAGCAGTGCTCAAATATCTTCACTCAATTGGGCTATATGTAAAAATATAAATATGAGCTATCGTCGGCCTGTGGAGGGCAGCATTACGCTTCAGCGTACAGCCTGCCGGAAACCAACAGAAGAAGATAGAGGGAAGGACGAGGACCGTTTCCGTCCTTCTCTCTCGTCCGGCTTGAATCACCGAAAACAGCAGCAGGGTGAACGAACCCCATGATACAGTAAAGGTTTGTGTTATTCATTTGCAGTGCACAAACCTTTGTGTAATTTGTGTCGAGTAAAGAGTGACAGGCTGTCTCGTTGTGAAAACGGGAGGAATTCACGAACGTTTAAAGACAGTTGTTTGTTTGTGCGGGCTAATGCTAAGCTAAGGAACCAAGAATTGCCCCTTAATTAATATCAAAGGCTGTGCAACACACATTGAAATGAAAAAGAAGAAGAAAAAATACTGTTATTGTTGAAGTTGAGTTTTTTAAGTGTTATTCTTCATCTTGATTTTAAACTCTGGTATTATTTTCTATTGTTTCATTCCAGAGTCTGTGGAGTCCAGACTGCAGGTGAAACAAGAGGAACCTGGACACCAGCCAGAGCTCGCTCAGTAACTGTCACTGTCTCTCTCCACCTTCCCTTTTTTCCAAAGGTGTTTAAACCAGGGATTTTCGAACTTTTTTTTTGACAGGGCACCCCTGTAAATAACTTGTTTTCATTGATTGATTGATTGATTGATTGAAGACTATTAGAAGTTTGCATATAAAAATGTACAGTTTCATGACAGTACAGTTTACTTAGCCTGATTTCAGACTCTACGCTGGAGCTTGAGTCTGAAGTTGTCCCCATTCTATTTGATTGCAAAGGGGAGGGGATTTAAAATGTGAAATTCCCAATCCAAGAGATCTGGTGGGAGGGGTTGTGTTTGACTTTTGCACACAAAACATTCCCTCCTCCCCCTCCCCTCAATGACATGCACCAAACAGGTCATTGTCTTTGATGTTTCATTGATTAGAGAGAATCACTAACGAGCTATCGACACTTGTAATTGTAGCTCTTTTGAAGTTCAAAGGAGGCAATTAAGAACTCTGGTGAGCCACCCCTCCCTCCACTGTTTCTGTTGATTTTCAAAAGTTAGACGCACCCCTCCTCCGTATTGCATTGATTTCATTGGTCGGTTTCGGTCGGTTTCGGTAGAAAGAGACGCGTCATATGACAAATCCAGACCAAGAGAAGCAGTTCACTCAGAGAGTGGGCGGGTCTATTGGCTGGAGCCAGGCTACAGTTTACTGGTACAAGATCCTAGAAAAGCACTTGGCTTATTTACACAGGGAACCATTGAAGTATCTCATGACAGACGGATAGAACACAGTAGCCTACTATGCAGTAGATATAGTCAGGAGAAATAAAAATAAAAAAGAGACAACAAAAAAACAGTGCAAATAAATATATACAGTAAAAATCCAGATTTAGGGATTACGTACACTGACTGTGCATGTTCTATTATTATTATTATTATTTTTATCTCACATCCTTACATGACGCAAATATGCACATTTTTCTTTTCACAACACCTCCATAAATCATGTTCAGACCAGATTTAACTCTAAAAAAGGCTCTTAATTCGTTCTCCTGCAGTCTGCTATACCACCAACATGTGGAACACCCTACAGCAGGCCTTAAATGAGAGCAAATCCCTAGCCTCCTTTAAAATCGGTCTGAAAGGTCACCTACAGACGGCTGCTTCTCGAAACTTGTAATAGCTAGTAAGGCCATACCTAACTCCCCTTTTCCATTGTAAGCATCTCCTATTTCTCTATTATTTATTTTTCCCTTGTTATTTTCTTATGCCTGCTTCCCCCCCCCCCCCTTTGTTACTGATAATTTACCTACTGTGTTCTATCCATCTGTCTTTCACCAATTGTGTGAAGTTATTAAAGTCCTTGTTCAATTCCTTCTGTTCATTTCAGACCAGTGTGTGGAGTCCAGACTGCAGGTGAAGATGAACTCTCCAGACTCAGCCAGGGACATTTCTATTAAACAGGAAGAACCTGAATACCACAAACACTTCAGTAAGTTTAACCACTTGTACCCTAGCATCCCTATGCAGGGGGAACATTTGCTGAAAACAGCCGATCTACAGGCTCACAACGTGTCAAAAATTATGTTAAGAAATCATCCTAAAACATTGAAGCCAGATTTGTCATAACTTCAGTTTCAAACACCCATAATAACCTGTAACCTAACCCTAACCCTTTACTTGTTTAGTCATTCTAAAGGTGCGTTCTCACAGAAAATAAAATAGTTGTTCTGTCAATGCAAAGACGCGACTTGGCCTGGCGTTGCATCAAGTGGTACAAATGAGGCGAACAAAGCGTTTTGTCACTTCGGTACTATTCACTCTAACTGAAAAATGGCAACTGAGGCAATGTTCACTTCAGCCTTTGCACATTAAAGTTGTTGTGTAAGAAATTATCTATATATTTCAGTCATGAAATAGAACTTGCTGAAGCTTTCTTATTTTCAGACATACAACTGCTGTATTAAAACTTTATTAGAATACTTTACTGTTTTCATGCATAGTATGTGTAGTAATTGACAGCATGGAGAGGTGATTAGGTGATCACGCAAATTAATACGTTTTTTTGCCATCACAACACCTAGCAACCAATAGGACACGATTCAAGCGCTAGAAAGATATTTTATATTTTGGTGGCAGTTAAGTAGATGATGCCTCATTTTGTGGTCGGATTACGGAACATGGAGGATGGAAAATGGTATTTACACGTAGGAATCCAGAGTTGACTATCATGTTGTTTTTATGCTCTTAGATATCCTGATTGTGCCTCCACACTTTAAAGAAGAACAGGAGGAGCTACTTCAAGGACCAGAGGAGCCTGATGGGTCAATGTTGACATTACTAACAGTGAAAAGTGAAGGCGATGTTGAAGACATCTCTTCACACTGTGCTGAAGTTGAAGTTAAACTTGAATCTGACACTGAATTCACTGATGACGGTGATCATTGCGAGGAGACCTGTGGAGGTTAGTCAGTGTTAAACACATGACTATACTAAAGGGGAGAACCACCCATTTTCGTTTTTTGGGGCTTTTATGCCTTTTTTGATAGGATAGTAGACTGACAGGAAATTGGGGGAGAGATGGGGAGTGCGTCAAAGGTTGTCCAGATCGGGAATCAAACCGGCAACGCCATCAGGCATCAATGCCTATGTGGCAATGCCTATGTGGTATGCGCCTGGACCATTAAGCCAGTGGGCTTTATATACATTTTGAGTTATTATGTGGATATGGCTTGCAAAGTACACTGTGATGATGTCACCACGGTGTACTTTGCGAGCCAGTTATAGGCAACACAGAAGGGGGGGTATATTAATGACAGTTCAATATTAAAATGGGTGGTTCTCCCCTTTAAACGAGAGAGGGAGAGGGAGGGAGTGAGGAGAAATATCAACAGGCTCCTAAACAAGGGACTTCTTTGATGATGGAATCTTTTCAATCTCTTATCTGTACACACCATTTTAACTTCCCCTCCCCCTCCGTCTCTCTCAGGAGTGACGTCCGAGCCTTCTCAGACCAAGGTCTTCTCCAGTTCTGAGAGTCCATACACCCTCACATCTCAGGTCTTCCTCCATAAACACAACGACCTCTACTGCCAGATGCAGAGGAATGGTCACATCAACCCAGCAGCCTGTCAGAAAACCACCAGCTCAACAACGAGCCATAAACGAGGAGACACTGATGGACCAAGATCCTCTGGTCATCATCAATGTAATCAACCTGAAGAACTCAAGGCTTACATAGACTTCCTGAATCATCAACCAGATGGAGAGAATCATTTCCACTGTGAACACTGTGACAAGAGATTCCGTCGGTCAACTGACCTGACGAAACACCAGTGTATCCACACTGGAGATAAACCTTTCCAGTGTAAACATTGTGACGAGAGTTTCAGTATATCATCTGACCTGTGGAGACACCACCGTGTCCACACTGGAGATAAACCTTTCCAGTGTAAACATTGTAACAAGAGTTTCACTCAGTCAACAGACCTGAGGAGACACGACCGTGTCCACACAGGAGAAAAACCTTTCCACTGTGAACATTGCGACAAGAGTTTCAGTGAGTTTGGTTACCTGAAGAGACACCAGCGTATCCACACTGGAGAAAAAACATTCAAGTGTAAACATTGTGACAAGAGTTTCGCTCAGTCATTTCACCTGAAGCAACACGAGTATGTCCACACTGGGGAAAAACCTTTCAAGTGTAAACATTGTGACAAGAGTTTCACTCAGTCATTTCACCTGAAGCAACACGAGTATGTCCACACTGGGGAAAAACCTTTCAAGTGTAAACATTGTGACAAGAGTTTCACTCAGTCAACAGACCTGAGGAGACACGACCGTGTCCACACTGGGGAAAAACCTTTCCACTGTAAACATTGTGACAAGAGTTTCGCTCAGTCAATTCGCCTGAAGCAACACGAGTATGTCCACACTGGGGAAAAACCTTTCAAGTGTAAACATTGTGACAAGAGTTTCACTCAGTCAACAGGCCTGAAGACACACCAGCGTATCCACACTGGAGAAAAACCATTCAAGTGTAAACATTGTAACAAGAGTTTCATTCAGTCAAGAGACCTGAGGAGACACGACCGTGTCCACACTGGGGAAAAACCTTTCCACTGTAAACATTGTGACAAGAGTTTCGCTCAGTCAATTCACCTGAAGCAACACGAGTATGTCCACACTGGGGAAAAACCTTTCAAGTGTAAACATTGTGACAAGAGTTTCACTCGGTCAACAGACCTGAAGACACACCAGCGTATCCACACTGGAGAAAAACCATTCAAGTGTAAACATTGTAACGAGAGTTTCAGCAGTAAATATAGTCTGAAGACACACCAGCGTATCCACACTGAAGAAAAAACATTCCACTGTAAACATTGTGACAAGAGTTTCACTCAGTCAATTCACCTGAAGCAACACGAGTATGTCCACACTGGGGAAAAACCTTTCAAGTGTAAACATTGTGACAAGAGCTTCACTCAGTCAAGTCACCTGAAGCAACACCAGCATGTTCACACTGGAGACAAAGCTTTCAAGTGTAAACATTGTGACAAGAGCTTCACCCAGTCAACTAAACTGAAAAACCACCACTGTGTCCACACTGGAGAAAAACCTTTCAAGTGTAAACATTGCGACGAGAGTTTCAGTCAGTCACGTTCTCTGAAGACACACCAGTGTGTCCACACTAGTGCTTCATCAGTGTGGAGTAAGTAGTAGTAGGATATAAAGGAAATAGTAGTTATCAAAATAAAAGAACATTGTAAGCAAATAATCCAGTATTTCGAAAATTAATCCTAACCGAGTGTCCAAATGACCTGACTCTTCATCAGGCCAAAATGGTGGCAACAAAATAGGCAGCCTTTGCATGTTTGCAAATACTAATGTTATTTTTGACACCATCGGGTCTACTTCAGTTATTAAAGTCCTTATTCTTTTCTATTTTATTGCTTCATTTCAGACCAGTCTGTGGAGTCCAGACTGCAGGTGAAGATGAACTCTCCAGACTCAGCCAGGGACATTTCTATTAAACAAGAACCTGAAGACCAACCACACCTCAGTAAGTTTCATGTGCTCTCTCTTTCTTTCAGTTTTAGTTCTGTTGTAGGGCTCAAGGGCTATCACAATAATCTTATCTATACGATAATCATGACACTAGCCATTATTACAATATCTCTGAAAACTAATCTTTTAGGGCACTCGGGTGGCACAGTGGTATAGTACCTGCAGCTCCGTGGAGGTAGTGGATTTGAATCCACCGTGGTGCATCCGACTTTCCCTGAACATGGGCCAATTATGTTATTATGGATGCTCGGTTCGTATGAACACAATTGGCCCATGTTCGGACTGCACACGGGCTGAGTTTTGGGTGGGAGGAGTACAATACAACAGCAGTGGAAACACAAACGTGTGTGAAGAGGAATTAATTGGTATAATGACTACATTGGGGAGAAAAACAGTTATAGACTTAATACTAATGACAGTTGTTATATTTTTAATATTCATTGTCTCATTACATTATTTATATCCAAAAGCACATCCTCTTATGTGCAAATGTAGCCTCGTACCCGCCCTCTTCCGGAAACCATTCGGAAGTTGGTTGTTTACTAGGCTAGTGCAAATGCAAATTAAAAGAAAAACTGCATCATATCACTTTAAGTTCTAAATGTTTTGCATTTTTACACTGTAAAATGTAATGTACTCTATTATTATGAGTGTGACCCATCCCTTATTTAAATGTTATTGGTCTAAGAGGATATTGCACCAGAAGAGTCGGAGTGCGGTGGCAACAAAAAGTTTACCTACTCAAAAAGTAAACCAATCACTTCTGTTTGATAACATCAGTATCAAACAGAAACAAATCTGGCAATGAAAGCCTGCACTGGTTGAAACTTGGGTCATAGTTGAGAATCTATTTATGTAAATTGGTTTTCATGGTGTGGTTCAGTAGGAAGCAGGCCATCTAGAAATGGGAAATGTGAGAACAAATCTTTGTGAGGCTTTTTCTCAGCTTCTTGATAAGTGTGCCTGCCATGCAATGGCAAAACACTTATTGTAATCCGCCATACTTAGTTAGTTCACAATGATCCCACACATTTCGGCACGTAATAACTGCCGCATAATTTACGCCACCCATCTCAAAGGTCATTTCAAAGGTCAAAAAGGTCACCTTTTGTCTTATACAGTGATTATTTATCAAACTAATAAACCACTACATCTGAATCTGTTTATTCTCCACACTGGCTCCACTCATCTTCAGTAGTGTTCTGTCATCTGAAGAGTCACATAAGGTGGGAGCTGCTGGAGCAAGGGGGAATGGTGTGATGCACTGGTCGGCACTACCCATTCACAAGTTCCCAACCATATCCAAGGCTAAGGGATGCTCTAGCAGGTCGTAATGTAAGGTAGTTTGTCCTTTCAAGATGAAGATTCAGTGAGTCATCATCAGGTGGAAGACGGAGTGTAAATTGTTTCTTATACATTCCACTTTGAAGCTCTGGCCTGCCCACAGGTAAAAACTGATCTGGAAAAGCCCTGTTGACTATCATGTTCTTTTTCTGCTCCTAGACATCCTGCACATGGTTATGTGTAAAGAGGAGGTTTCTCCTGAACAGGAGAAGTGCTCCAGTCTGCTCCAGGAGAAACCAGAGCTCCAACAGATTAAAGAGGAACAGGAGGAGCTACTTCAAAGACCAGAAGAGCCTGTTGATGAAGACATCTCTTCACATTGTTCTGGAGTTGAAGTTGAGCTTGAATCTGACACGGAAGTCACTGATGACAGTGATGATTGGGGGAAGACAAGTGGGGGGGACGTCCACACTGTTGAAAAACCTTTCCAGTGTAAACTCTGTATCAAGAGTTTCAGCCGTTCATATAGTCTCAAGATACACCAGCGTGTCCACACTGGAGAAAACACATTCCACTGTGAACATTGCGACAAGAGTTTCATTACATCATATGAACTGAAGAGACATACGCGTTTCCACACTGGAGAAAAAACTTTCCACTGTGATCATTGTGACAAGAGTTTCATTTCTTCATATGAACTAAAGAGACATCGGCGTATCCACACTGGAGAAAAACCTTTCCACTGTGATCATTGTGACAAGTCATCTGACCTGAAGAAACACCAACATGCTCTCCACTGTAAAAAATTTAACAATAGTTTCCATAACTCGGATCACCTGAAGGTTCACCAGCGTGTCTACACTGGACTAAAACCTTTCCAGTGTAAACTCTGTAACAAGGGTTTCAGCCGTTCATATAATCTCAAGATACACCAGCGTGTCCACACTGGACTAAAACCTTTCCACTGTAAACATTGTGACAAGAGTTTCAGTGAGTCTGGTCACCTGAAGACACACCAGCGTGTCCACACTGGAGAAAAACCTTTTAAGTGTAAACATTGTAACAAGAGTTTCACTCAGTCACGTTCCCTGAAGACACACCAGCATGTCCACACTAGTATTGTAGTACTCGAGTCAATGACTTGTCTTGAGTCAGGTCTCAAGTCCGAATTGTCATTTACTCTGTCTCGCCCATGACTATTCAGAGTCCACTACAGTCAATACAGTGTAATGAAATAATTGTATTATACCCATATTATGAGGAGCCCTGTGATTTTAATACATTACGAGCCATTATTACATTATGAGTTGCTACAAGGCTATGGTTCACACCCGCATCCTGAGGGCCCCAGAGCTGAAGATGATCCAAGTCCTGGGGTCTGGGCTGTTTGGCACACTGCATAAGGTGGGGAAACCTTTTATTTATGAGAACTATCAAGTGCTATGCTTTTTTTAAATGTACAATTTATTCAGATCAAACATTATCAGTAATAATGACTGTATAAGTAAGATGATAATAATCTAGCGTTCTTATCTACACATACGGTCTGAGGATATTCGAATAATCGTTTATAAGATCAAAGTCGATCATCAAAATGTAAAAAAAAAGCACAGCACCACCAACCAAAGTACAGTCAGCCAGCGGCTGGCTAGTAGTAAGACCACAATAACCAACTTCTCCCAGTGAGCAGCACACATACAGTACATGTATGCCCAGCGTTGCTTGTCCCCGTGCATTTACATTTACAAATGAATCGGATGGAAGCTCCTGTGTTAACTGTGCATAGCTGAATAGGATGGGGTGGGTCGGTGCACTTGTATTTTAACATGAGTTATTATTGTGGTACTTGGAGAGACATATGTTCTGAGGTGGTACTTGGCATTAAAAGGTTGAGAACCACTGTACTAACACAAGAACAAAATCATTTGTACTCTTATTGTCCAATACAGACTGCACATCACAGAATTATTGTTATTGCCACGGACCCTTTTCCCAGCAGCCATCTATCATATAATTAGAGAAGTCAGTCGGTCAGTCACACAATGCATTATCTATTCACTCGCTTCAGCGACTGATCCCAAATTTAACATGGCATTGGCCATTAGCATTATACACACGGTGACGGAGCCCAAATTTAATTTTTCCCAAATTCAAGCTATTTATTAGCGTTTCTTCACCACTTCTGTTCGACTCTACAGCCTGTTGTCAGGGTTATGGTCCGTTCCTCCAGGCCATGGGATCTGTAGCCCTGGGCCCACACACAGCTCTCTCTCTCTCTCTCTCTCTCTCTCTCTCTCTCTCTCTCTCTCTCTCTCTCTGCATGCATGGGTCACGCATGCACCGGATGATGTCTGTCTCATCTTCCAATGGGTATGGAAAAATGATGTGGAGCAAGCACATACATCCCCATACTTCTATTCACCTAATTTTGCTGTTAAATTATTTGTATCCATCATAAATTCCATGGGCTGCTCCTTACATTATGATGCTCCCACATATTCTCACGCACGCACCAGTTACAGTTACTTTCCCCATAACCCACACTCTGCACATATTTTGCAGCACATATCTTCGAACGGGTAAGGTCTAGTTTACTGTATATTAAATAGTGTGTGTTTCATTTAGTGGTTCAGCATGATGTACAGGGGCTATGCTGGCACAATAATACCCAGTGGTGGAAAGTAACTAATTACATTTACTCAAATACTCTACTTAAGGGTGCCCTCAGACCAAAATACCTATGAGAGTGGAATCCGCGTTCCTTTTTCTTGTTCGAAAATGAGTTCTATTTACAAAAATGTGGTACAGCCATGGGCAGTAAGATGGCACCAAATTATGCTAATCTTTTTGTTGGACTCCTTGAAACAGAGGTTATTTTATCAAGTAACAATCCATTTCTATCACACATTCAGTTGTGGAAACGTTACTGACATTTTTCTTATCTGGACCGGGTCTCTCACAGAGTTGACAGCCTTCCATAGCTTTTTAAATGACAGTAGTCAATCTTTAAGGTTTACCATTGCCTCTGATCATTGCCGAATGAATTTTCTTGACATTCTTGTCATCAAAGAAAACAATAGACTTAACACAGACCTGTACAGAAAACCGACAGACCGGAATGCCCTTTTGCATGGTGATAGTTACCATCCAACCCCTTTGAAGAAGGGCATCCCTATGGGTCAGTTCAAGCGGGTACGCAGGATCTGTAGTGTGGACCAATCGTTTACCACACATGCAAGAGACCTTGCAAATCGCTTTAAACAGCGTGGGTATCCAGGTGATTGGATCAAACCAGCCAAAGACAAGTTTAGTGGCTGTACCCAACTTGAGTGTCTCAAAAGCATGGAGAGAAATGAAAAAGAAAAACAAATTAACTGTTATGTACAGTACTCCCCTTTAGGCAAAGAATTTGAGGCAATGATCAGAAAGCATTGGCATATTTTGAAGTCAGACCCCACCCTAGGTAGAACCTTTTCAGCCCCTCCCCGCATGGTATACAAAAGACCACCCAATCTTAAGAACCTCCTGGTCAGGTCACATTTGAGTCAGGATACACCTACACATTTCCTATCAGATGTTCCAGATGGTAATTATAAGTGTGGCAGATGTGCCCAATGCAATTTCACATCTAAATGTCATACATTCAGTCATCCTACCACAGGTAAAAGCTTTAAAATTAAGGGCATTATTAGCTGTACAACAAACAATGTGGTTTACATGTTAAAATGTGTGTGTGGGCTTGCGTACATTGGCAAAACTCTGAGACCTTTAAAAACAAGAATCTCAGAACACAGGAGTGACATAAGAAACAAAAACTTTAAAAACCCTGTAGCCCTACACTTCCACCAAGCCCAACACTGTATTTCTTCATTGAGGTATTTGGGCATTGAGCGGGTTAAATTGCCTCCTAGGGGTGGTGATATAGACACTTTGCTCCTTCAGAGAGAAGCATTTTGGATGTCCACCCTAAATACTGTGGCGAAAGGCTTGAATGAATATTTCGACCTTAGACCTTTTCTGTAACTTTACTATGTAGGCCATAATGTAGTTTGGTCCAGTGTACCTTAGAGTACTATTTTGGTATTAATGTTTTTACTTGTTTTTAACTGTCTAACATTTCTCTCTTTCTCATGGACTTTGTAGGTTATCCAATGGTTGGGGACTCTGATGATGGAGGACTCCTCCTGAAGACCTACTAGTCCTCTTATTCAATATTTTCTCATATCATATAGTTATTTGTTCACGATATAGGACACAAGTAGTGGTGAGAAATTATTCTCTGGCCCAGCTACTTTAACAGTAGGTCTGGGCCTTATCAACAGTGTTTTTAACTAAACAAAATATGAAATATGAAGTCATTCTGAAATGAAGTGTGATTAACTGGTACTATTTGTGTCCTATACTTGATCCTGCTCCTGATTACTATATTTTTTGTATTTTTTGTATATTGTATTTCTTTATATGTATGCAAACATGTTGCTGTCTATTATTGCCTTTTGCTACTGAAGAAATGGCCTGATTGGTATGGGTGGTTTCAATCACCACTCATTGTTACAGCCAATCATTGTGGAAGCTAGTCTTTATAAGGACACACACCCATTTCCCTGTATTATTCCTGAAGAAGATCCAAACGGATCGAAACGTTGAAGCAATAAAGCAGAGCTGAGTATTACCAGTGTTGCGGACTCTATCTTTTTCTTGGAATCCGCGTTCCGCCAATGCATTTCAATGAGAGTGAAGCGGTTTCATGCCAGCAGAGGATTTCTGCAAAAAACGCTCCCTTATCATTGAAATGCATTGCCAGAACGCGGATTCCACTCTCATAGGTATTTTGGTCTGAGGGCACCCTCAGTAAACAAGTTCTACTTTGCTTGTCGAGTATTTCCACATTTCTTACTTATACTTCTACTTTGTTCTACTCAATTACATCTCAGACCTATTTAAACTTTGACTATTTTGAAAATAGTCATGTTGTGAGCATTATATACCTTGTCATTCTGCATGAGTAATTTTAATTTTGGTACTTTAATTGTAGTTTGATGACAAAACTTTTATACTTTTACTCAAGTAAAGTATTCTGTGTGGAATCTGCATGTGTGTGTGTGTGTGTGTGCGCGCGCGCGCGTGCACCCTGTGTGTGTGTGTGTGCGAGAGAACGAGACGGAGAAAGACAGAGACCATGAATGAGGGTTGATAATAAATGCCTTCATTTGGATGCAGTGTTGAATGCAGTGGTGGAAAAAAGTTTATTGTAAAAGTATCAATACTTTTCATAGTCAAAAGATCACACTTTGACAGGAATCCTTCTGGTACATGGCCATGTTGTTTGTTAATTGTTTGTGTTGATGTGTCATTTTTTAGCAATAAGAGAAATAAGAGATCCACACAAAAGCAAATCACCCAAACACACGCAAGATGTCAAATGTAGGAACAGTTTATTTGACAAGAGGACAGAGTAAAAAATGTGAAACATGTCACAACACAGTTATGACATAACTGCATAGGTAAAAAACAACAGTGCCAAATGTTCCTGAACTATCATAATAGAAGAATAAGAAGTTATCAATTATAGTACATAGCTGCAAAAAGTAATAAAAATGTACATGTACTTTTTCCACTACTGATCTAAGGCCATTTTTCTCTCTCTCTCACACACACACACACACACACACAGCCAGCAATTAGCTCAGATGGTTTGGAAGAAACGTTTGGTTGAGCTTCTCCCATGGAGCACTAGTGCCATCTGGTGGAATAACACGTATTTACAACAGTACATGGATAGCAGTCCATGTAAAGACAATGGGATTCCAGCAGCATTCTGGGGGGAATTAATTTGATATTTTATGTTCACTTTGAAGATATTTAAGACGGTAGAGGGCAGAGAAGATGGGTGATATGCAGGCTGCATGCAACTGCACAGAATGCACTAGCAGTGCACCTTGTGTTTTAAATTGACCAAAGACACCTACGTTTTATGGAGTTTAGTTTGCCTCACTAACTTATTCTCATTATCATCATGTAACAGTTAGGACTGGGAGCAAAAAACGCAATACCGCGGTTATGTAATGCATACCGCGGTGTCGAGTTCATAATGGCGATTATAACATGATTTTATTTATTTAAATTAAGCTTTTGTGCAGTACAAACCGCTCCTACGTTTCACTTTTTGTTTATTAGTATGGATCTGTAATTTCATCTTACAATAAATGCGTCAAATCTCTGTGAGTATGTGACCCGCGTATCTCAAGAACCGTTCGTCCCACCGGCTTCAAATTTGGCACGCGTTCCCCGCCGCAGCGGGGAGTGCAGTGCCTGGCCTCAACCCGACCCAATATGTGGTTTTCCGGAACCGGCGCAAAAGGTTTTGAATCTCCGTATATGCGGCGCTGATGTCTGACATCAGGGTTTTCCGGAACCAGCACAAAAGGCTCTGACATCATCAAAATCCCTGCAACGTTGAAAAAAATAAGTTGTGAAACAAGACTTTTTAAGGATTGAGATTTTCTTTTACTGTAGTTATTGCTAACTTGACAAACATTTCTGAGGTTTCGTTTTATTTCGGGTGCATTTTAGCTCACATCAGACACATCTTCCTCATATTTAATGTCAGCATTTGATGAGGCATAAACTAGACACACCATTACACACTGTTGACATAACGAAAAGCAAACATTTGAAGTGTTTATGCTATTTCTAAGCATTTTTTGTCTGCTCTGTGCTTCCGAAGGCGATGTTTTCTTGCAAATGTCTTGCCACATCTAGGACATTTAAATGGCCTTTCTCCTGTATGGACCATCGAGTGTTTCTTCAGTTGACTGTTTATACTAAAGGCTTTGCTGCAAACTTCACACACAAAGGGACGCAACCCGATGTGCTTGTCTCGGCGGTGAGACCTCAAATGCGTTTGTGTTTTGCAACACAAACCACATTGTTCACATTTGAATGGCCGCTCTTCTGTATGCTTGAACATGTGTATCTTGAGTTGAGCTCGACTTGGGCAGCCCTTTCCACACGTATCACAGAGATATTCAGGATTTTGCCCAGTGTGTTTATATTGATGCCATTTGAGGTATATCATTCTATTGAACTTCTTCCCACATGTTGGACATGGGTACCCACCTGTGTGTCTCACCATGTGTGCTTTCAGGCTATCTTTTCTGCTGAACTGTTTACTACAATAGGAGCAAATCCAGGGCTGTTCGTTTCTGTGTGTCTTCTGATGCTGAGTTAGATGGGACAAAGATTTGAAGCTCTTCTTGCATGTTTCACAGATGGGCCGCAATCTCTCATGACTTTTCTCATGCACATTCAGCAAGAAGAGGCTTATAAAACACTTTGTACAAGAGGAGCACTGGTAAAGTTTCTGTTTTTTATGGTGTCGAACCAGTTCAACCAGCCTCACAAAGCTTCTCTTACACAGAGGACAGGGGTATGGGCCGCTTACTTGGTGTGATTCCGAGTAGTGTTTTTTCATGTCGGCAATTTTCAAGAAGTTCTTTTCACACATGGTGCACATGATGACACCAGGTTGTCTTTGGTGGTCCTCTGTGAGGTCTGCAGAGGATGTGAGCAGTGCAACTTTACCATCCTTCATTTCAGGCATTCCATTCTCCCCTTGATGGTTTTCGTGAGGTTTATCCACGGAATGGAAATTACACGATAAAATCACACGACACGAGCGGGCCCAAACCTGTGTGGTTTTAGCGTGTTTGCAGTCTGCACCTGCATCAGGATCTGACAAGGTTTGGGATGAAGAGCTTAACGAAGAGGCTCGCCGTTGATTCCTTTTAGATGAGCTGGCCAAGGATTTCTCCTGTGCAAAGTCCTTTTTTGTTTGTGGATGTGGGTTTGACGCCCTGCATTCATTTTCCCGGTATTTTTCACAGTCTTTATCGTGATCAAAGTCTTTCCCGCAAAAACACAGGACAGGGCTCTGTTCGTTGTGATATCTCATATGCTTTGTCAAGTCTTGGCCACTAGTAAAGATCTCCCCACATAAAGAGCACTTTTTGGCACGGCTGCTTCTTTTATACATTGGCTCCTCTGATGGCTCATAAGATAATGAAAGCTCAGGTAATAGAGTCATGTTTTTAGTGGGTGAACACCCCCCTTTGTCCTTATCAAGAGGCTGGTATTCGGGATCATGAGTTAAAGCTGCAGAACTCTTAAGATCTGTCTGCCTATTTATTTTATTCATGACAACAACACATGACTTCAGGTGTTTGTCAAAGCTCTTCGGGTAAGTGATGGTCTTGCCACAAATTATGTTCTTTTCTGTGTCTATTTCAATATCACTAGAATCATTTGAATCATGTTGATGCTCTACTTCAATAGAATGACCTCGATCTTCAGATAAATCATCAACATGCCTCTCTTCACCTCCAACCACATTCCATGTGGTCTCATGCGATTTCTCAGCGGTTTTGAAATCGTTGCCAATTGAGACATGGTTCTGCCAACCTTCAGGGGCGGATGTGGATCCAGAATTGGTAGATGTGTTTCTTGTGCCAGCGTCTTCCTTCTGAAAGTGGTAAGACAGGCTGGAAAGGATGCAGTCTTCTTCACCAGATGATGACCACCCTAGAATAATTGAACTAATTTCAAACTTTTTCCAACAATTTAAGAAACATAACTAAGAAGAGAGGTATTAACTACATCCTACAGATACCAGATTGTTGGGTCTGATGCTAATCCAGATTATGGAGAGTCTAGACCACTGATTACCAATGTTTAAACCAATATATTCATGAGTTGCAACATTTTCTAATTCATTTGAAAAACTATGTTTTTATTTGCGAACATCTAATAAGTGTTCCCCTTTAAAAAGGAAATACCACACATTTTCAACATTGAACTACAGTATGTAATTTATAAGTAATTTATATACCTTAGAGCTTTTGTACAAAATACATTTCTGATGACAAAATCAGCTGTATATTTAGTCGACTAAAACTAACATTTCAGATACCTAAAATATGACTAAAACTAAATTAAATTTTATTCAAAAAACTATGACTAAAAATGTATCAAACTTTGCTGTCAAAATTAACACCGACACCAAAACCTACCGTACCTTTAGTAGTGCTTTTAAGGACCTTGCGATGCTGGATAAGTGTATTCAATGGCTGTGGCTTGTTCACTAACTCCACACACTCCTTCAGGATAGAGGGAGAGAGACTGAGCCAATCACCTGTCTGTGAACAGAACACACTATTAGTGTTATAATTCATTTGATCATGCAATCAATGTCCTTTCAGCTACGGAATCCATTTAAGGTATACAGGACGGATCTACATTTGTATTTAATAGGGGCTAATACTATTATAATATATAGAGGCCCCTATTTTCGGCCTGATCTACAAGTTCACGTTTTGAAAATAGAAGATAGTAATACCATTTCAAAATAGTAAAAAAGAAAATGCGATGTGACACATTGAGTTTGTAGATCTTTACAATGGGGCTAAAGTGGATGTGTGTTTTATAATATTATAATTTATATCTGCAAAGTAACTAGTAACTAAATTACAATATTTGGATCCGAGATGTAGTGGAGTAGAGGTAAAAGTATTGGAAATTGGAAATACTTGAATATCCACAAATTCAAGTGTCCGTGGCGTGAGTAATCATAGGAAAGAAAAGTCATTTTTGGGGTATACTATCCCTTTAAGTACACTACTTAAGTACACCACTGCACTCACCTGTTCAATGTTCGGAACAGGCAACAGCTTCTGCAGATTGGAGAGGAGTTTCATCATTAGAGCTTGCAGGGCGGAGTCATATTTGGGACCAAACACTGTTGGGAAAATGTTCTAAGGGGGAACAAAGAAAAGTAACCACATTCCATTCCATGAGTAGAGTAAAGCAACATTTTCATTACAGTGCCAGAATCTTTCCTTCTAAATAATTAGCATTGCCCTCATTGGCAGCAAAAATTCTGTTATAGCCTGATAATCCACCGTTTTCATAAAAGATCATTGTTGCGGCATGAACGTCATATTGATTGATTGTCTTCTTTACTGATATATTAGCATAAACAACCATACAAATAGCCAAAAGGATGAACACAAAGAAAGCTGGTAGGCGTATTTCCATTGTGGTCCTTTCAAAGATAATATAATACAATAATACAATACAAAACAAAATTCTATAAAAGTGATATATCTTGATGATATTGCAAAAGAGGCACAGTTATGAAAAAGTACTTTTTTCATTTAGCCATCTTTTATGTGCCGATTTAAAAGTGTCCTTTGAGACTATGGATTTAAGGTTTTTAGGAAGCCCATTCCACATAACAGCTGCTGAGTATAGGAATGTACTCTTTCCCATACCGCTGTTACATTTGTATGGAACAGTCAGTAGAGCTACCTCTGGTGTTATACCGATGGTTCGCTGACATTTACAAAATATTTGACCAAATACCTGGGTACCTCCCTGTTCTTAATTCTGTGAACCATACACATTTCTGTGTGCGATACTCTCTCCTCGATTCGCAGCGACTTTAGGCTACAAAAATGTGCTGGGAGAAGATGAGTTCTGGGATGAAGTCTCAGGATTAGTCTAATCATTTTGTTTTGGGAGGTCTGTAGCTTTGTTTTGAGGACTTTAGGGATGCTGGAATACCAGGAGGTACAGGCATAGTCAAAATGACATTGGACTACCGCGAGAGGTGACTGTAACCACGGAAGACGAAGAGTCCCACGGGCAGGGACCAACGCGGCTGTCAGCATCAGCCACATAGCAGCCCTCTCTCACGTCATGTAACCCCACGGAGCGAGTAAATTCTATCTGTGGGTTTTATATAAGATTTAAGCTGGGCTATTCATGCAACAAAGTAGAAAGATGTTAGCCTTCACAACATATGCTCTCATCTATCAGATAAACCAGCAAACTCACACACTCACGCTCTAACGCTCACGCTTATCTACGTTTATCTATTCACTCGCTTCAGCAACTGATCCCAAAGTTCACATGGTATTGGCCATTAGCATTATACCAACGGTGACTGAGCCCGAATTTCATTTCTCCCAAATTAAAGCTGTTTATTAGCGTTTTCTTCACCACTTCTGCTGTCTGTTGCCAGGGTTATGGTCTGTTCCTCCAGGCCATGGGATCTGTAGCCCCACACACACACACAGCTCCCTCTCTCACAGTTAGGAATGTGCAGTCTCTCTCTCTCTCTCTCTCTCTCTCTCTCTCTCTCACGCTTTCACCAGGTGCGTTTGATGTGTGTCTCTTCCAACGGGTATGAAAAAACTTGCTGTTAAATTTGCTTTTAAATTATTTTTATCCATCATAAATATACACTCCTCCATGAGCTGCTCCTTACATTATGATGCTCCCAAATATTCTCACGCACGCACCAGTTACAGTAACTTTCCCCACAACCCACACTCTGCACATATTTTGGAGCACATATCTTCGAACGGGTAAGGTCTAGCAGACAGATGTGACTGTGATCACAGCTTCAACCCCTGCAACAGCTATGCTATCAAAGTGTCCTTGAGCAAGACAGTGACTGGTGCAATCAATGAAAAAGATGCATGCCTGAGGTGTAAGTAAATATGTACAATAACAAAGAAAATACCTGAACAAGTTAATGTAATTGTTAGCTGTTAACACAGTTAAAAATAATCATAAGCAGTACATCATTTTGATGATTGTACTACTGTATCTTAATCAGTAATACCAATAAAGTATCATACTGACCTTATAAAACGCATCTCTTTGGCCTGGATCATCGACAAGAGAGTTAACAAGCTGAATGAAGTTGGTCAACGATGTCTTGACCTCTAAATCAGATCCCTGAAATAAACAAACGAAATGAATATCATCAGTGAATTTAAAGAATTATGAGTATAAACAACCCCCTGTGTTGATTTAACTCACAGAGTGCAACACACACTGAATGTTCACGGTAGTAAAGCATGTTGTTGTGAGAATTCACCAGGGACACTGACCTCTTTATTCATCTTTGTTATGTGGGTTTTTATTCTGGTCAAATGAGGCTGGATGGTGTGCGGGCTGGCTTCATCAGTTCTGCACAACTCCAGCACCACCTGTTGACACAATTATAAACAGGTGAAATTCCCCTCTCTCCACTCTGACTTATGGGTCCTTGAAGTTAAAAAGTGAGAACCACTAGTCTTAAGCATTAGTGTGATTTACTGTGTGTATCAAGGCTTATAGTACAGTGATGTGAGTGTAGTGTAGTGGAAAAGCGAAAAGACAACACTATTTCAGTGCAGTTTGACAACATCTCGCTTTAGGGTTAAGCCTAACCCTCCAATGCTGGTTTTAAATGATGAGAGATTATCATATTAATTTCACAACTAAGCATTCTCACTAAATAATAACACTAAATAATGGAATGTGGAAAATTGTACAAAATGCTTCACTACAATTGTATTTTCAGTTATATTAGCCTATACTGTACTTATAATATAATGGACCATTGCCATCTGCTCATCATAAAAACGTACCCGTGCACGCAGGCCCATAACAAGTTGGACTCCCTCCCTGTATGTCAACATGCCTGGGACCGTTTCCAATAGAGTGCTAACAAACTCCTCCAGTATGCCATAGTACATCACTGCTCCCTTCTTCACTATCTCCAACAAAGCTGCAGACACAAGCTGCAGAGGCGGAACGATGAGGCGCAGAGAGGAAAGAGGAAGAATTGGTGAGCCTATTGGATTGAAAGTAAATATTAGGCATAATCCACACGAAGGAGGGTATATTTTATAAACAGATGTCGATGTAAATGGCTACGTCACCTTGTGTGCCATAACTTGACAGATCAGATGGATCAGTGGATTCCATGCACGCTGGGTCAACATCTGCCGTCTCAAAACCAGAGGGAAGGGTGGTTGTTGCAGGTGAACCACCCCATATCTGCTCGCAGAGGTCAAAGTAGAGCATAACCACTCTGTTCTTCCGACCTGTGTCAACGGCTACCATATATAGCGCCTTTATCGCCTTCACCTTGCTGCTGAGGACATTCATGTTGACCTCCTCCTTGTGATGAGGGAAGTCTGTGTTGGTCTCTGTGGGGCACCGTTCAAGGAACAAAGCCAGGATGTCGTGGTACTTGAATCTACGAGACTCCCAGCGCTCATTTTCAAAGCTTTTGCCAACTTTGTATTCTAATGTCACATTGAGCAATAACTCCACCTCACTGTCAGTCCACTTAAAATGTCCCCCTTTTTTTGTTGGTGGCTGTTTGGCTACGTCACCTTGTGCGCCACAACTTGAAGGATCAGATGGATCTGCGGATTCCATGCACGCTGGGTCAATATCTGCCATCTCACAAGCAGAGGGAAGGGTGGTTGTTGATGTTGTTGCAGGTGAACCACCCCATATCTGCTTGCAGAGCTCATAGTAGAGCTTAACCACTCTTCCATGATCTTTCTTCCGACCCGAGTCAACGGCTGCCTTATATTTCCACCGTATATTCTTCAGTTTAGCGGTGAGGACATTCCTGTTGACCTCCTCCTTGCGATGAGGGAAGTCTGTGTTGGTCTCTGTGGGGCACTGTTCGAGGAAAAGAGCCAGGATGTCGGCGTACTTGGACTTACAAGACTCCCAGTCAACGTTTTCAATGCTTTTGCCAGCTTTGTATTCTATTGTCACGTTGAGCAATAACTCCACCTCACGGTCAGTCCAAACAAAAAAGTTCCCTTTTCTTGTTGGTGGCCATCTGGCTACGTCACCTTGTGCGCCACAACTTGGCAGTTCAGATGGATCCGCGGATTCCATGGTAAACGCTGGTTCAAGATCTGCCGTCTCAAAACCAGAGGGAAGAGTGGTTGTTGCAGGTGAACCACCCCATATCTGCTCGCAAAGCTCATAGTAGAGCATAACCACTTTTCCATGACCGTTCTTCCGACCCGAGTCAATGGCTGCCTTAAATTTAGACCGTATAGCCTTCAGCTTAGCGGTGAGGACATTCCTGTTGACCTCGTCCTTGCGATGAGGGAAGTCTGTGTTGGTCTCTGTAGGGAACCGTTCGAGGAACAGAGCCAGGATGTCGGGGTACTTGGTCTTACAAGACTCCCAGTCCACGTTTTCAGAGCTTTTGCCAGCTTTGTATTCTAATGTCACATTGAGCAATAACTCATCCTCACTGTCAGTCCACACAAAATAATCTACTTTGTAATAGTTTGGTGGCATTGTGAGGCAAAACAATGTACGCTTTCCTACTGTGCGTCGGTCTGGCGTGTGTCTCGTGGTGTCTCGTCGTTGTGGCGTAAATGTAAACAGGAAACACTACCGGTAGTAGCTTTTTCCCCCAGGCATCTGATTGGCCAGTGCGGGTTTAGGATACAAATATATCGCCGCCTGTTGGTGTGGCATACTACTACTGGCGTGGCACAGCGCCCATGTTATGTGCACATGTTGTGTTGGGTGTTCACCCTTAGGGGGCAACCTAGCCCAGCTAATTGGTCATTCAGGCCAACATGATCCCTTCCGGGTGTTCCACGTTGTTTTGTTGTGTGTGACTCCTCACTAAAGCTGATCGTCCTGTGAACGTGTGTAGTAGTCTTTATTCATTTAACAGTACAGTTAGTGACCAACTGGCGCAGGGTGAAAATAAATGGGTTGCAAAATCGGAGTAGCACCTCACTGGCTGCCAGGTAGTCTTGGGCAAAATCGTGGGATAAGAAAATACATTTAAAAAGTAAATATTGATTGTGATAAGCATTTTTTTTCCAACTTCTTTTTGTTTTAATGTGGGAATCCTACTCCACTACAGTAGGTCAACTCAACACGCTCCCAAAAATAAGGACAAGTAGGCTATCCAGTAACTGGATGTGTCTCACTCCCAGGGACATAGGTCATTCCACGAAAGCGGTTGAGGTTCCCTCTAATCCTTTTAAAGGTGTATTTTATCTATTTGGTCACGAAAATTGATTTTTAAAAGCTTTTTATCAGCCTTGCAAGCCCAATTGTACCTTTTCAACCATCAAATCTCTTAACTGACTCCTAAATTACAGAAGTGCAGATGACCCAGTGGCTTTAAATTATTTTGAGGTGTTATGAAGCAGGCCATCTCCATAGCAACACAGGGGACCACAACAGCTAGCCCTGTTGTCCCTGAACACACACATCCTGCAATGAGAGCTGGACAGAGATGTGGGCCACATCCAGATTCAGAGTTGGATCAGCTGGACAGTTCCCTGTGTGATCTACACAGTGACACTTTTGGACAACAATGTTTACTACACCCAGTGGAACAGCCTCACTGAAATCAAAAGATTGCCCTATAGTAGACTATTGTTTCAACATAAGGTTAATAAAAGTTGTGTCTTCGTCCTGGCAAACATAGCTCACAGGAAACAGTGATGTTTGTTTTAGTGTAGCCTATCTATTTACAATACATCAGCTATGCCCTTAACCGGATGCTACACGCTTAAAATAATTTGCTTTGCTATGACATTCTTATAAAATAACTACAATACATGTAAAGATTTACCTAATTTGCATATGAAATTGGGCAATATCTCATTAATATATATAATTTGTATATAGGCTACTATTTATACAATTTATTGAATTATTTTCAAAAATATAAAACATGTGTGGGCTATGGCTCTTGACTTTTTTTTTTTTTGACTGTTAATAATTTGCCTATAACAATCAAAACAACAATAGAGCAGACAAACATCACATCAATGTAAATGTTAACTAAGGCTGGACTTAGGCTGGACTCACACATATGCATCACGCGTCTGAGAATGGCCACTGTGAGAATGGCCACTGGGAGCGCCAAAAGACAGGCTGCGGTTGAGCTTGAGACACGGCAACGACAAAAAACCAAACAACCTTCCATTGACAATGCATTAGTATGGTGCTCCCAGTGGCCATTCTCAGACGATACAGAGAAGATGTTTCCCAGTGGCCATTCTCAGACGATACAGAGAAGATGTTTCACGCATATGTGTGAGGCGCGCCACACACATTTGCGACAGCTATCGTGTCAGAAAGAGGGGGGGGGGGGGGTCCAATGCATTGTCAATGAAAGGTTGTTTGGTGTTTTGTCGTTGCCGTGTCCCAAGCTAGCCTATAGCTATTGAGATACAGCAACGACAAAAAACCAAACAACCTTGCATTGACAATGCATTAGTACGGCGCTCCCAGTGGCCATTCTCAGACGATGTTTCACACATATGTGTGAGTCCAGCCCCCTACAGTCTATGGTCCAGCCTGAGCTATAGTCCAGCCTCACTGACACGATAGCTGTCGCAAATGTGTGTGGCGCGCCTAATAAAGCACCAAACACATACAAGCACAATAACATTATGAAAAACATAGACAAAACAAACGGTCATGATTTCCGTACAGCTGCAATGCGTGAGTTTAACATTGTTTAACACAATCAGATGGCAAAAAGAAAAACAGTTTTAACCCTAACTCTACCCCCAACCCTAAACCTAACCTCAGTAAACCTTACCTCAGTAACTAACCTGCCGACGCTAAGTAACTAACCTGCCTTACGCTAAGTAACTAACCTGCCTTACGCTAAGTAACTAACCTGCCGACGCTAAGTAACTAACCTGCCGACCATGTCGGAACAGCGGATAGTCGGGATAGTGAGCGCTTCCCGCATTATTGGCAGCCAAAGGTTGGTGTTGCAACTCTAGATTCATTCAACATTAAAATAAAATAAATATGGAATTGCAATTTGCGGTTAGGTAAATTATTAATTCACTGGGCCACCGGGCATGTAAGTGCTTCAGCCGGAACTCCACAATAGTGCAATAGTAGTGTGTGTTTCAACCCGGGTGAGAAAGAGGCACGGCCGAGGACTGTCCGTCCCTCTCTCTCGTCCGGGTTGTTTAAAACACATCCACCGGTCCACACGACGTCGTCTGGTGAGAACAGAAGAGCTACAAAAACAGAGCAGCTGTTCTGTGTTATAATCCTATCGCTACAAGTTTGTAGTTCTAGTACCCACACGGTTGTGTCTTTGCACGACCTTCTGTGTAAAGAGTGAACGGTCACTTTCTCGGTCGGGAGGAGTGGATACGAGGCGCGTTCACGCATTGCTGTAAAAGTTTCACTTTCACTTGGGAATTCTTGTGGAGAGGACGGAGGAGCGCCGTCTCAAGCGGACTTGAACCACGTGAGACACTTTCGAGCGAACTAAAGCGAGCTGAGCTGATGTGTCCAAGACTCTAAGTGTGTTCATCAGTACATGTTTTTTTTATTTTTTATTAATTAAAGTAGTTCAAGGACTTTTTTTTGAGGGGGTTAACGTCTAATGCTAAGCTAGCTTCAAGCAGGCTATAAAGACAATAGAGGCCAACTCCACCCACAGTAAATCAGTCACTAAATCTGTCCCTTCTCTCAGGAGCAGCATAACAAATGATTTAGCTGGGAAATGAATGTTATTTTCAACTAAAGCCTTCTCTGCTACCCCTGTGCTTGCATGGTGAAGAAATGTATATTTAATAATTAATTTGAGTCTTGCATGCCATTGAAGTGAACGGGGTTCTTTAACCAATCTGATTTCGAGTTTTCCCTGCTGGGTACATTCTTTCAGATACCAGGGCATTCTAGCTGGCCCAGCTAGAATGACGTTAACAACATCTTGCTAGCATTCCAGCCCTGGGAAGAAATATTGTCCAATGAAAAAGAAGTGATTAATTCAAACTTGTTCCAAATGTTCGTTCTTTCCTGAGCTGATTGAATTAACTCACAAATCACAATTCACAAAAAAATGAAACGCACAAATAAACGAAACATGGCCGAAGGAGGAGAAGGGACAGATTTAGTGACGGATTTACTGGCAAGGCCGTTTTCGAGAAGAACTTTTCAAGAAAAGCTTGACATTATAACGAAGGGTCGACCAAAGCCAGAACTACCGAACCTGATGAAACAAGAGAAATTTGTCCGACATTTCAAGTCTGCAAATTATGAACGGTACCCATGGCTTACAGGATCGGAGCAACGTAGCAGATTATTTTGCTGGCAATGCATGTTATTTTCAACTGACAGGAATGGTGTTTGGAGCCATCGAGGGTTTGCAAATCTTACTTGCCTTACCAAAGCAGCAATCAAGCACCAAGATGCAGCAGCCCATCTGCAAGCAACAGTGTCCATGAAAACGTTTGGTCATGCCAGGGTGGTAAATGAACAAGCAAGAAGGGAAACTGAACTGCACAATGAAAAAGTTAAGAAAAACAGGGAAATATTGAAGAGGCTGATTGACAGTGTTATCTTCATGGGGAAACAAGAGCTCCCGTTTCGGTGCCATGATGAAAGCAAGGGAAACTATGACGAGTTTCTTCACTTTCTGGCGGAACATGACAAAGATTTTCATTATCATCTCTCAACCAACAAAGTCTTTAGTGGGACTCCAGGGAAGATAGAAAACGATCTGATTAATGCCATAGCTGAAGCGATGGGAGAGGAGATAAAAGAAGAGATTAAAAAAGCACCCTTTCTCACAGTTATGGTGGAAGAAACGACAGATGCAAATAACGCAGCACAGTTGGCTCTAATGGTACGCTATGTGACAAACACTGGTGTCAAGGAAAGGTTTATCCGATTTGATGATGTCACTAGTGGTAAGCGAGCTGATGACATTGCTTCTCTCATTATCAGATTCCTGGAGGAATATGAATGTTTGGATAAGGTTGTAGCTCAGTGCTATGACGGCGCCACCGCAATGTCCTCTGGGTTAAACGGGGTGCAAGCTAAAGTTAAGGAGAGGTGTCCCCAGGCATTATTTGTACATTCCTTTGCCCAAAAACTCAATTTAGTTCTGACCCAGGGATCATCGAAGCTTAAGGAATGCAAGATTTTTCTTTCACATCTCAGTGGCCTTTCTGCATTTTTTTCTGGATCTCCTAAACGCACACAGCTTCTCAATGATATCTGTCAAAGGCGCCTGCCTGGCATTGCACCTACACGTTGGCATTATAGTTCTAGATTGATCAGCTCGGTTTTTGAAAAGAGAGACGCCCTAAAGGAGCTTTTTGAGCATATATTGGAACATCATGATGAATATGATGAGGATTCTGTGCACAATGCTGATGGATACATTAAGCTTTTGGAGAATTTTGAGTTTAATTTTTTGCTCTCCACTTTTAATAGTATTTTGTCTAACTCTGAGGCGGTTTTTGGAGTGCTTCAGAACAAGTCACTTGATATCCAAGTCGGTCTAATAAGAGACGACTTTTGTGACACTATTGAGAGGCAGAGGGGACAATTTGATGCCATTTATGATGGCACTGTGTGCGCAACAGGTGAGCCATGTGCAGGGCGGGGCAGAGTGCAGGGGGATGATGTCCGCGCAAGTTACCAAAAACTACACAGGGACATTTTGGACAACATTCTTGGCCAGCTAAGGAACAGGTTTCAAGACCTTGAGAAAATAACGTTTCTCACTCTCGTCGATGCTAACGAGTTCCAAGAATTCTGCAAAATATTCCCAGAGAAGGCTTTCAAGAGCCTCGCAGCGAGTCATGGACCCCTCTTTGACCTCCCCCGGCTTAAAACAGAGCTCTCAGTAATGTATGCCATGGATGAGTTTAGAGGGAAAAGCCCTGCCGATCTCCTTATTTTCCTTCAGCAGAAGGATCTATGTAAAAGTCTGCATCAGCTTTACAAATTGACATGCTTGGCAGTGACAATTCCGGTATCCACAGCCTCTGTAGAACCGTCATTTTCAGCCTTAAAACGTATCAAGACATATGCAAGAAATACGACTGGACAGGTTCGATTCTCAGCATTGGCCTCCATGGTAGTGGAGAAGGACCTTTTATTGGAATTAAAGGACAGAGACCTGCACGAACGTGTCATTGAACTTTTTCTAAAGAAAGAAAGAAGGATGGACTTCGTCTTCAAATCAAATGATGGAGCAGCAGATGTGAGCAGCCATGGTGAGTTAAATCGATTTTTATATTATTATGTACTTGCTATGATTTTTCGTTTTATAGGCTATATTGTTGTTGCTGCCTGCCGGTGTGTGTGCCCCAGTCTCAAGTTCAGTGGCCCCGGCTGAGCTCTGTGCGTGTGCACAGAGCTTGGCTGGGATATGTGACGAAGCCTGTTGAATCCTGAGTGTACTTCCACATGTTGTGTGCTTTTGTTTTGTAGGCTATAAGAAGATATGACTGGTTGTGAACTTGTGACTAGCCCTGAAACATGACATTGTATGACACAACCCTCATGCTTCCACCTCAACCTGGTTTGGAGCAGACTAGCCAATTTGCCACGGCACACTAAACAAACGTTCAGATTTCAAAAATAAAGTGCTTACTGAAGGCTCACGGTGTCAGAATAAGTGCCCCTCGACCAGAATTACCTGTATCTTGTTTAATAAAAAGCATTTTAATCCAACCGTTTTCAGTTTTCCTTGCATTTCCTGAATTTCCCCATGCACATCAACCCCATGTATCGGTTGTAACGTGCTTAGCTGTACTAAAAGTCCTCGGACAATCAGATAAAACTAAGCACCATATACAACCGATAAATTGTGATGCGCATGGGGAAAAGCAGGAAATACAAGGAAAACATAAGATACAATACAGAAGATACAGGTAATTCTGGTTGAGGGGCATTTGTTTTCTTCTTTTCTTTCACACAGAAACTAAAAGAATTTACTGCGGCTGTCCGTCGCTTAGATAGATCCTTGACTTCTGGTGGGTGGATTTAAAAATAAAGGCCTGTCCATAGTATCTCCGACATGTTCGGTGAGTTGGACTTTCCGACGTATACATTTCCGAACTTTAATTCGGTCTATGCTTTTCAGAATTTGCGAGTTACGTCATTTTGTAGTCAAACCGGACCTTTTGACCGAAAAGTTCTGTTTCGGTCAATGTATGGAAAGGCCTTAAAGGAGTAGTTCACCCCCAAAATTACTTTTTTTCTATTGATTAGTCACGCCATGGAGAGTAGTATAGTAGTATATTTTTTGTTTTTTGTCACATTCCTAAGACAAAAATGTGATAACAATAAATGTACCCCCATTGATTCCGGATGGTGACCCGTTTCGAAACGGGTCACCATCCGGAATCAATGGGGATAAATTTACTCAAATCAAAATTTTGTCTTAGGAATGCGACAAAAAACAAAAAATATTATTGAACTCTACTCTCCATGGCGTGACTAATCAATAGAAAAAAAGTAATTTTGGGGGTGAACTACTTACTCCTTTAAGAGCATTTTCCCCCAGTCGCCAGACACCTCTCTCTCTCTCTCTCTCTCTCTCTCTCTCTAATTTTGTAATTATGAAATCTTAACTTTGGGATTTAATTGTTTCATTCCAGACTCTGTGGACCCTGTACCGGCTACACTCTGGACTCTGCAGGTACCTTCAGTCTGGACTCTGCAGGTACAAATGAACTCTCCAGATACAACCAGACCTGTTTCAATGAAACAGGTTCCAACTGTTGTGAAACCAATCATCAAGGATGTTGCTACACGAAAGAAGATGAAGTTGGGACCCGGGGACCACTTAGACCTCAGTAAGTTTCACTGTCTCTTTCTTCCTGTTATTTAAAGGTGTTTATTTTCACATAATGAATACAATGCAGTTGCCAGCTGCACTATTGGCAGTGATATTTTTGCGACCGTAGGTCGCTATTTTGTATGAAAACTTGCAGCTCATGTCCGGCTGTCTGTCACACCCCATGCACCATAAATGGCCAAGACACTTGCAATATGTGCATTATGGGCGTCTAACATCATAGATGTCTGATGTCATAGACCACATGAAACTGACACAATATGTCCATATATGGGCATTCCCCATAGACCACATGAGAGTGATACAAAGGGCTCTATTTTGAGTGTCTTAAGTACCAGCTCTTTATGCCTTAACTTAAAGGCATGTCCATATTGCTTCCGACAACCGAATATGTACGTCGGAAAGTCTGTACTCTCAGACGAAAAGTTTGGTGGTCGGAGACAGTATTGACAGGACTTTAAGAAGGCATAAGCTGGTACTTAACGCTTTTGTTGCTTTTATTTTTTGTAATGATGTAGGCTATAGAGTGCAACAACCAACCAGGTTGGTCAAAGTTGATCCCATGCAAAGCGCCAGCGCTCGGAGCCCAGCAGTCTGCTGTCACCCAGGCGGATGCATGTATGTGCCCATGTGCACGCGCCCTTAGAGCGTCTTACTGGTTGTGCTTCATCATTGTGGAGTAAGTACCGGTAGTAGTAGGATATAACCACTTCAGATATAACTACTTCAAAAATCCAGAACTGTACTTTTGTATTTAATTATTGGTCAGTTATGCAAGTCCATAGTCTGGATGATTGTTTCTGATTGCGACCGTAGGTCGCATTTACTATCAAACCCTGCACAAAGTGTCAGTCTGTCTGTCAGTCTGTCTGTCTGTCAGTCTGTCTGTCACACCTCACACGTCACACTTTTTCCCTGCTTATATCTCCGCAACCGTTGCCCCGATCCATGCCAAATTTTGCACACACGTTCCTTGGCTGCCAAACTACAACCTCCGGAGCTCCAGGGACCCCCAGGTCCCTGGGGGACCCCCAGATGTAAAAAATGACCAAATGCGCAAACATGACCAAATGACCACCCCAACGGGGCTGCTCACGGGGAATTCCCGGGGACCACCGACTCCTGGTGCTCCAGAACGGATGCAAAAGTGGTGGCGCCCCCAGTGGAGGACCCCCTACACTGCAGCTCACATAAAATGCCGTAACTCCGGCTAGGAGCGACCGGGACAGCCGGGGCCGGTACCTATTCGTCCGCCTTGCTGGCGCGGAGACCCCACCCCTCATTTCTCACATGGCCCTCTTCTAGCGCCACCATGATGCCGATTCTTGCAAAACACATTTTTGGACACTGCTCCTATAATTTTCGCCCTAAAATCACACAAATCGGTACACAGTATGTCTACACTCATCCCATCAACATGAATCTGTCCCATATAGCGCCACCTCCAGGCTGATTTTTAAAAACACATTTTTGGACACTGCTCCTACAGATTTTGCCCTAAAATCACGAAAATCACTACACAGTATGTCTACACTCATGTCATCAACATGGATCAGGAAGATTTTGGCAAAACACATTTTTGCCCTATTTGTGGAGATAAGTGACCTACGGTCGCTTATCTCCCGATTAGGGAGCCTTACTGGTCATATGGGCTTTTCCACTACACATTGCACTCAGTGCCAGCTTTCACTGAATGCAGCCACTTCCAACAGTTACAGTGAATAGTCCTTGGCTTTAATGCAACCAGCAAGGATTAATCTTACAGATCTTGGTGCTCATACAAGGTTTGCCTTTAGCTCCACCTTTAAACCACTCGCACACAATCGAGTGTACATTCTATCAATCTAATGGACAGATAGCTATCAAGCTTAGGGCTTTAATAAAGACATTGGTTTAAGAAAGCAACTGTCTGTAGTACCATTGTCACTGTACCTTTACATAATCATATTGGTGCAAAATATTTTTGACGATCCTCCACTGTTTTCATTATAATACTAGTAAGACGCCTCAGGGCGACATGCAACCTCGCCCCAAAGGCCCGAATTCTTGGCCATCTGGCCAGTGATGTATATCCGCCCAGTTACCCATATATGGAGACCCCTGGTAGGCTGGTACCCATATATGGAGATCCATGTACTGTATATGCCATGGATTGGTGATATACTTTGAGAGCCCTAACATGCTTACTCAGTTATTCGTTATGCTCACGGGGAATTCCCGGGGACCACCGACTCCTGGTGCTCCAGAACGGATGCAAAAGTGGTGGCGCCCCCAGTGGAGGACCCCCTACACTGCAGCTCACATAAAATGCCGTAACTCCGGCTAGGAGCGACCGGGACAGCCGGGGCCGGTACCTATTCGTCCGCCTTGCCGGCGCGGAGACCCCACCCCTCATTTCTCACATGGCCCTCTTCTAGCGCCACCATGAGGCCGATTCTTGCAAAACACATTTTTGGACACTGCTCCTATAATTTTCGCCCTAAAATCACGCAAATCGGTACACAGTATGTCTACACTCATCCCATCAACATGAATCTGTCCCATATAGCGCCACCTCCAGGCCGATTTTTAAAAACACATTTTTGGACACTGCTCCTACAGATTTTGCCCTAAAATCACGAAAATCACTACACAGTATGTCTACACTCATGTCATCAACATGGATCAGGAAGATTTTGGCAAAACACATTTTTGCCCTATTTGTGGAGATAAGTGACCTACGGTCGCTTATCTCCCGATTAGGGAGCCTTACTGGTCATATGGGCTTTTCCACTACACATTGCACTCAGTGCCAGCTTTCACTGAATGCAGCCACTTCCAACAGTTACAGTGAATAGTCCTTGGCTTTAATGCAACCAGCAAGGATTAATCTTACAGATCTTGGTGCTCATACAAGGTTTGCCTTTAGCTCCACCTTTAAACCACTCGCACACAATCGAGTGTACATTCTATCAATCTAATGGACAGATAGCTATCAAGCTTAGGGCTTTAATAAAGACATTGGTTTAAGAAAGCAACTGTCTGTAGTACCATTGTCACTGTACCTTTACATAATCATATTGGTGCAAAATATTTTTGACGATCCTCCACTGTTTTCATTATAATACTAGTAAGACGCCTCAGGGCGACATGCAACCTCGCCCCAAAGGCCCGAATTCTTGGCCATCTGGCCAGTGATGTATATCCGCCCAGTTACCCATATATGGAGACCCCTGGTAGGCTGGTACCCATATATGGAGATCCATGTACTGTATATGCCATGGATTGGTGATATACTTTGAGAGCCCTAACATGCTTACTCAGTTATTCGTTATGTGAAAGTCCTATGATGTCTATGACATCTGACATCATACCCTTTTATGCCCATACATTGAGATAGCAGCCGTTAGTGTGGTATGGTGATGTCAGAGCAGCAAAACCATTCTGTTAAGAGTGATTCCCCTGTCATCACAGTGACATAGAGAATGTTGTCAGAGCAACAAACCCATAGAACCACAGTGTCAGGTGTGGCAGACAGAGATACATACGGACAAGCTGTGGCCATTGACAAACAGATTTTTGTGACCGTAGGTTGCAGATTAGTATCGGTTGGACACTATTAAAGTCCTTATTCAATTGCTTAATTTCAGACCAGTCTGTGGAGTCCAGACTGCAGTTGAAGATGAACACTCCAGACTCAGCCAGGGAAATTTCTATTAAACAAGTGGAACCTGAAGACCACCCACACCTCAGTAAGTTTCATGTGCTCTCTCTTTCTTACATTGTTTCTGTTCTGTTGTAAGGCTGTCACAATATCTTTTTCATGTCACAGGCTAAAAGGTTTTGGAACCACTGCTTTAAATAAGTATGTACGCTGTGCAGTGTTGTATCATATTTTGGGTGAACGTGAATGGCCCGTTCTTTATTTCCGCTTGATGAAGTTGTTGTTGAACTCGCTCATTCTGGCGTTCATGAATGGCGCTCTTTGGCTCGCTATTGTCGTGCCCGTGGTCGCCTCGTCTTTGTATTCACTTTATATGTAATCGCGCCGCTCGAACGCATCTTGGCTTAACAGTCAATGTTTATTTAGCGCTGGGCAGTGTTGTGTGCGCACAATGCATCGCCTCCTTCTCCGACCTCATCCAACAGTAACACACATCTTCCAGGTCCAAGTAAAGGCTGACTTAGAATTCGTCGTACGACGTGCTGCATGACGAAAATAGCAGATCTACAAGCTCACACCGAGTCGCTTCCGCTACACGTCAGCTTGTAGATCTGCTATTTTCTGCACACGGAAACTTGCAGGATGTGGGATACTTCTAAACGTTTGCCTTCACATTAATAAAAGTGAAATCAGCATTATGACAATGACAGTGGGAAATGATGACGGATTCAGTGGCCTTTCACATTGCAAAGGGGTGCAGGAAGAGTGTGCAGTGGGCACATATTTAACGATTGTGGGCACCTCAATGTTAAACTGGATGAAATCATTTAAATCATTTTGACAAATAATAGCTTGCAGCAACGTATTGAAAAAAGTAAAGAAATAACTAAAATAGTTTATTTTTGGAACCATCAGCTTTTAGTTAAAAAGTCTGAATTATGAACGATGAACTGAACTAGTTCATTTAAAAAATGGTGAACTGAGCTTTGAACTAGTTCATATAGAAAGTGAACTCTGTTAAGAGTGGTTCCCCTGACATCACAGTGACATCAGAGCATGATGTCAGAGTGACAAACCCATAGAACCACAGTATCAGGCGTGACAGACAGACAGAGATACCTGTACATACGGACAAGCTGTGACCGTTCACAAACTAATCTCTGACCTACGGTCGCAAAAATCCATATGGTTGGACACTATTAAAGTCCTTATTCAATTGCTTAATTTCAGACCAGTCTGTAGAGTCCAGACTGCAATTGAAGATGAACACTCCAGACTCAGCCAGGGAAATTTCTATTAAACAAGTGGAACCTGAAGACCACCCACACCTCAGTAAGTTTCATGTGCTCTCTCTTTCTTACATTGTTTCTGTTCTGTTGTAAGGCTGTCACAATATCTTTTTCATGTCACAGGCTAAAAGGTTTTGGAACCACTGCTTTAAATTAGTATGTACGCTGTGCAGTGTTGTATCATATTTTGGGTGAACGTGAATGGCCCGTTCTTTATTTCCGCTTGATGAAGTTGTTGTTGAACTCGCTCATTCTGGCGTTCATGAATGGCGCTCTTTGGCTCGCTATTGTCGTGCCCGTGGTCGCCTCGTCTTTGTATTCACTTTATATGTAATCGCGCCGCTCGAACGCATCTTGGCTTAACAGTCAATGTTTATTTAGCGCTGGGCAGTGTTGTGTGCGCACAATGCATCGCCTCCTTCTCCGACCTCATCCAACAGTAACACACATCTTCCAGGTCCAAGTAAAGGCTGACTTAGAATTCGTCGTACGACGTGCTGCATGACGAAAATAGCAGATCTACAAGCTCACACAGAGTCGCTTCCGCTACA
This sequence comes from Nannobrachium achirus, assembly GCF_963921795.1. Lineage (NCBI taxonomy): Eukaryota > Metazoa > Chordata > Actinopteri > Myctophiformes > Myctophidae > Nannobrachium > Nannobrachium achirus. The sequence goes on along the minus strand of NC_137818.1, from coordinate 34,622,697 downwards.
CGTCAGCTTGTAGATCTGCTATTTTCTGCACACGGAAACTTGCAGGATGTGGGATATTTCGAAACGTTTGCCTTCACAATAAAAGTGAATCAGCATTATGACAATGACAGTGGGAAATGATGACGGATTCAGTGGCCTTTCACATTGCAAAGGGGTGCAGGAAGAGTGTGCAGTGGGCACATATTCAACGATTGTGGGCACCTCAATGTTAAACTGGATTAAATCATTTTGACAAATAATAGCTTGCAGCAACGTATTGAAAAAAGTAAAGAAATAACTAAAATAGTTCATTTTTGGAACCATGAACTTTTAGTTCAAAAATCTGAATTGAACTGAACTAGTTCAGTTAAAAAATGGTGAACTGAGCTTTGAACTAGTTCATATAGAAAGTGAACTCTGTTAAGAGTGGTTCCCCTGACATCACAGTGACATCAGACATGATGTCAGAGTGACAAACCCATAGAACCACAGTGTCAGGCGTGACAGACAGACAGAGATACCTGTACATACGGACAAGCTGTGACCGTTCACAAACTAATCTCTGACCTACGGTCACAAAAATCCATATGGTTGGACACTATTAAAGTCCTTATTCAATTGCTTAATTTCAGACCAGTCTGTGGAGTCCAGATTGCAGGTGAAGATGAACGCTCCAGACTCAGCCAGGGACATTTCTATTAAACAGGAGGACCCTGAAGACCACCCACACCTCAGTAAGTTTCATCTGCTCTCTTTCTTACATTGTTTCTGTTCTGTTTTAACGCTGTCACAATATATACGCTGTCAGAGGCTAAAGGGTTTTGGAACCACTGCTTTAAATAAAGTATGTACGCTCTGCAGTGTTGTACCTGAACGCGTTCAATGAACGATCGTTCACAAAATCGTTCATACTTTGGGCGAACGTGAACGGCCCGTTCTTTATTTCCGCTTGATGAAGTGGTTGTTGAACGCGCTCATTCTGGCGTTCATGAATGGTGCTCTTTGGCTTGCTCGTGTCGTGCCCGTGGTCGCCTCGTCTTTGTATTCACTTTGTATGTAATCGCACCGCTCGAACGCATATTGGCTTAACAGTAAATGTTTATTAGCGCTGGGCAGTGCATTGCCTCCTTCTCCTCCTCGTCCAACAGTAACACACATCTTCCAGTTCCAAGTAAAGGCTGACTTAGAATTCGTCGTACATTACAACGTGCTGCATGACGAAAATAGCAGATCTACAAGCTCACACCGCGTCGATTCCGCGACATGTGAGCTTGTAGATCTGATATTTTCTGCACACGGAAACTTGCAGGATGTGGGATATTTTGAAACGTTTGCCTTCACAATAAAAGTAAATCGGCATTAAGATCATGTTATTTTTCTGCTCCTAGACAATGGCGTCATGCACATGGCGGTGTGTAAAGAAGAGGTTAAACGGGAGATGTTCCCCAGGCTGATCAAGGAAGAAGAGGTTAAACAGGAGAGGTGCCCCAGGCTGATCAAGGAGAAACCAGAGCCTCAACACATTAAAGAGGAACAGGAGGAGCTGATTAAAGAGGAGCCTGTTGAAGAAGACCTCTCAACACATTGTTCTGCTGAACAATGTGAAGTTGAAGTTGAGCTTCAATCTGACACTGAAGTCATTGAAGACGTTGATGATTAGGGGGAGACAAGTGGGGGTGGAGAAAAACCTTGCCAGTTTAAATATTGCAATATTTCAGTCAGATTCCCTGAGGACACACCAGCCTGTCCACAGCCTGTTCAAGTGTAAACATTCAGTCATGCTCCCTGAAGGCACTGGAGATTATCTTTCATTTTATTAAAATGCATTTTGGCACACAAGTGAATCAATGAGTGAGTTAATCTAAATTTCCCATCCACTGGGCAGTCTGATCAGCTCCTTATCCCATTTATTTTTGTCTGTTGGTCACACACAGACACAACTAGATTATACTGTAAATGGTAAAATAGAGGGCAAAGCAAAGCGAATCCCTTCCCCTGCTCAACATGCTATATCAATTGGGTTATATTTGTACACTCTCAGAGTTACAGATCTGTAGAGGTCCATTTAGGATCCGGTCGCAGGACCCCACGTTAAGAACCACTGATACATAAATAGATAGATATGGAGTGTAATTTCACATCTTAAGATACAATTGATATGGAATTATTCAGCCTCCTCTGTTGGTATGACCTCTACCATCCATCAGGTGATTGAGTGACCGGATGATGAATAGGCTACTTTAAAGGTCCACCTCAGTTTAAAGGAGTAGTTCACCCCCCAAATGACTTTTTCTCTATTGATTACTCACGCCATGGAGACTTGAGTTCAATAATATTTTTGGGTTTGTGTCGCATTCCTAAGATAATCATTTGATTATAGTAAATGTATCCCCAATAATTCTGGATGGAGACCCAAATGCATTTGGATCTTCATCCGGAATCAATGGGGTAAATTTACTATAATAATAATCTTTTTGTGTTAGGAATGTGACAAATACAACAAAATATTATTGAACTCAAGTTCCACAACATAAGTAATCAATAGAAAGAAAAGTCGTTTTGGGGGTGACCTACTCCTTTAAAGTTTAACAGAAATAAGAATACATCCAACAAACTTCATAACAATTCTCTTTTGTTGCTTTTAGCAAATGCAAGGACATTTCCACATGACAAATCTAAAAATAAATAAGGCGATATACAGTATCTTTTTTGAAGATCCTTTTCTCAACAAAGATCAATTATCTAAAAGATCAAATCCTATTAGATGTCCTCTGACTCTCTATTGTTCTCCTGACTCTTCCACTGAAGGAGAACAGACATTCTGTTACAGGCACACAGCAATGCAATGAATTGCATGTAATGGAGTTCTTCCGATTATGATTTGATTTGATTTGCTGCCATTGCTTTGGGCAGGGATTTACTGTAAATTAATAAAGCATAGCAATGGACGGGGTTTACTGGTGCCATAAAACAAATCCCATTCATTTTCCCTGTTAACTTAGAATATAGAATATTTATAACAATTATTTTAACTCTAGAATCAAGCCATCCAGGATGTCAGTGAATCATGACCATAAAACCTTTGATTCTGTTAAAAGAAACATTTTAAAATCGCTAAAAAGGTGGATTTATTACATGTAGTAGGCCTATATCAAATAATTGAATACATATTATTCACGGGATCAAAGGTGTTAAGGTCAGGATTCACTGACATCCTGGATGGCTTGATTCTAGGCTTGAAATAATTGTTATAAATATTTTTGTAAAAGTTTGGGGGAAATGAATGGCACCAGTATACCACACCCTGCTATGGTCTATAGTATAGACTAGAGCATAGTAGTGGCCTCTATACTGTGGTTACAGTATAGAGTCTATACTGTAACCACATGAACTCTATACTATAATGTATATAATTGGAAAATCCTACCATACTGCATTACTCAACACGCTCCCAAAAAATAAGAGCAAATATCCAGTACCGGGATACTCACTGCCAGGGACGGTACGTCCCTCCTATGAGAGGAACTCTGCCCATTTAATCACTATAATGTACTTCAAGAAAACCATGTGACCATTAGTAAACCATTTCAACGTGGATTCCCTCTATAGTACATAACCCAAAGGGAAACCATTGAGTGTAAAGTGTATTGATTATCAAAAAGGCATGTTTCATGACAATGTTTAGTAGTTTAGTTTTAAAGGAGTTCTTCACCTCAAAAATAACTTCTTTTCAACCAATTCCACACCTCATGAGCCTTGAATTCATGGATATTTCTTACTTTTTGTCACATTCCTGAGCCAAAGCTTTGAAGGTTTAATGGGGTGTGTAATTGATAGAAAATAAGTAATTGTTAATGGGGTGTGTAATTGTTTGGGTGAATTTCTCCTTTAATTAAGAGCAGAGGTTGATAATTAACACACCAGACCTGTCTATCAGAGTAGAGGTCTACTGCCCTCTACTGTCTAGTGTCTGCCTGGCCTGATTTCAGCTCAGAGAGTGGGTGCAATGGTTCTCAACCTGTGGGTCGGGAGCTTATTTTGGGGGGTCCCCAGATGTTTAGCTAAATGTTAGAATTGTTTTCGCACTCTACAGTAATCCGACCAACATACAGTATAAGTGTATATACTATACAGGGTCTGCACATTTCTAAAGTGACAATTTAAGGTCTTAAGGGCCTTTTTAGTACCTCTGGTCAAACATTGGTAAAACATTGGTCAAATATTAGAGGCAGAAATTGTGAAAATAGCAGATCTACACGTTGCGAGGTCTTGAATAGCATGTAGATCAGCTATTTTCACAATGGAATATTGAATCAAACTAAATGTAATGCCAACTCCTACAATTCCAATTGCTTGTCAGGGTGGGGTGGGGGGGGTCCCCAGTTCAAATATGATTATTTTGGGGGTCATGGCCTGAAAAAGTTGATTACCACTGGTCTATGCTCTGGAGCCCAGGCTACAGTCTGCCTGTATGTTGGTAGGTTTGAAAAAGAATGATGTCGGAATCACTCCTATAAGGTCTAAAGAGGAATTTGAACAATTCCACTCAACTGCCCCACCATCTGGGGGCCAAAGGTCTATGTAAATGTAACAATTATTGGTTTTGATTTAATTACTCAAAAACCTCTTGAAGTATTTGGATGCACTTTATACAATACAATTAGTTGTATCTGTGTTCTACTTGTTGAAAGTCATAAAATAAATACATATTAGAGCCACAATATATGTCTGTAAAAATAATAATTATTATGATTATAATAATAATGCATACATATTCAGTAGCGAAGTGTGATGTCACTTCCGTGAAATGGCGTGAAATGTCGCCCTCTACGGGGTTCATGCTGGTATTGTCTTGCATTCAAATCGCCATAGGGGATTCTGCGAACGCCGCATACAAGGTCTGTGTTAAAAATATAAACACACCATGCTCTCGGATTGACCCAAATGGATATGAAGCATCGACTAAGGTGGAAATGTACAGATTTACCCAAAGAGTAACACAATAAACGCTAGAAACGAGTTACAACAGGCTATATCAGATATGAATGAATATCATAAACTATGCAGAACCCCCCCGCTGACAGAAACGCGCACATGGTGTGTTTATATTTTTAACACAGACCTTATATGCGGCGTTCGCAGAATCCCCTATGGCAATCTGAATACAAAACAATACCAGCATGAACCCCCCAGAGGGCGACATTACGCACAAATGACGACATGGCTTCGTTTCTCTATAGAGCACTTTTCTAAGTCGCTTTACAAAACGGCAACAAAATAACATTAATAATATATATTAATATATAATATATATATATATATATATATATATATATATATATATATATATATATAATATATATATATTTTTACTTCTGTCTGCCTGCCCTGCTTCGCACATCTCGAGAACTGCTCTTCTTTTTTTTTTTTTACTCTTTATTTCTCAATAATTTTACATTTTTCAACAATATAAACAATAAGACAATAAGCAAGACAGATATAAAAGTAGATCAAAAATAAGATACATAAATAAAAATACAATAAAAAAAAAACAATAATAAAATATAAGAGGTCATGGGACGCCCGGCACAGTTGTCATGTAGTTATATTTATAGGATTAGTAACATGTAGGATATCATCAACCTTCATAAAGAATCAGTTGCTTCACCCAAATGTCTTAACCATTTCTCCCATTTCCTTTCTCCTGCCTCCTTTTGGAGTCTCAGAGAGTAGGTCATGGACTACGCACTTGCGTGTATTGTTGCTGACTAGAATATATTGGTAAATTATTAATTCATTGCTGGGCATGTAAGCCTATTTTTCAGCCGGAACTACACAATCGTGCAATAGTAGTGTGTGTTTCAACCCGGGTGAGAAAGAGGCACGGACGCGACTGTGTCCGTCCCTCTCTCTCGTCCGGGTTGTTTAAAACAAATCCACCATACGACGTGGTCTGGTGAGAACAGAAGAGCTAAAAGAAACAGCAGCTTAGAAGCTGTGTTATACTCCTATTGTTTTAATACAAGTTTGTAGTTCTATTACACACACGTTTGTGTAACTTGCGCCTGGCTGAAATTGTCTTTGCACGACCTTCTCTGTGTAAAGAGTGAACGACTGGCACGCTGTGAAAAAAAGGAGGAATTTCTCGGTCGGGAGGAGTGGATTCGAGGCGCGTTGTTGTAAAAGTTTCACTACCCTCGCTGCTTGGGAGCTCTTGGCTGGTGGAGACGACGGAGGAGCAACCTCTCAGGCGGACTTGAACCACGTGAGACACTGCCGAGCGAACTAAAGCGAGCCGATGATGTGCCCAAGAAGACTCCCAACTTCTCAAAGTGTGTTCATCAGTACATGTTTTTTTTTTAATTAACTAAGGTAGTTAAAATACTTTTTTGAGGGGGTTAGCGCCTAATCCTAAGCTAGCTTCAAGTGGGCTACAGTGAGACAATAGAGGCCGACTCCACCCAATTGTAAGTAAATCAGTTACTAAATCTGTCCCTTCTCTCAGGAGCAGCGTAACAAATGATTTAGCTAGGAAATGCATGTTATTTTCAACTAAAGCCTTCTCTGCTAGCCCTGCAGAAGAAATGCATATTTAATAATTCATTTGAGTCTTGCATGCAATTGAAGTGAACGAGGGTTTTTTAACCAATCGGATTTCGAGTTTTCCCTGTGTTCAGATACCAGGGCATTCTAGCTAGCCCTCTGGGCCTACCTCGCTAGTCGCTAGCATTCCAGCCCTGGGAAGAAATAGTTGTCCAATGAAAAAGAGAACTGATTAATTCAAATTTGTTCCAAATGTTCGTTCTTGTCCGTCTGAGCTGATTGAATTCACTCACAAATCACAATTCACAAAAATGAAACGCACACAACAAATGGCCGAAGGCGGAGAAGGGACAGATTTAGTGACGGATTTACTGGCAAGGCCGTTTTCGAGAAGAACTTTTCAAGAAAAGCTTGACATTATAACGAAGGGTCGACCAAAGCCAGAACTACCAAAGCTGATGAAGCAAGAGAAGGGATTTGTCCGTCATTTCCAGTCTAGCAATTATGAACGGTACCCATGGCTTACAGGATCACAGCAAAGTAACAAATTATTTTGCTGGGAATGCATGTTATTTTCATCTGACAGGCATGGTGCTTGGAGCCACGAAGGGTTTGTCAATCTTAGTTGCCTTACCAAAGCAGCAATCAGGCACCAAGATGCAGCAGGCCATCTGCTAGCAACAGTGGCCATGAAAATGTTTGGTCATGCCAGGGTGGTAAATGAACAAGCAAGAAGGGAAACTGAACTGCACAATGAAAAAGTTAAGAAAAACAGGGAAATATTGAAGAGGCTGATTGACAGTGTTATCTTCATGGGGAAACAAGATCTCCCGTTTCGGTGCCACGATGAAAGCAAGGAATCTACAAGCAAGGGAAACTATGTCGAGTTTCTTCACTTTCTGGCGGAACATGACAAAGATTTGCATTATCATCTCTCAACCAACAAAGTCTTTAGTGGGACTCCAGGGAAGATACAAAACGATCTGATTAATGCCATAGCTGAAGTGATGGGAGAGGAGATAAAAGAAGAGATTAAAAAAGCACCCTTTCTCACAGTTATGGTGGAAGAAACGACAGATGCAAGTAACGCCGCACAGTTGGCTCTAATGGTACGCTATGTGACAGACACTGGTGTCAAGGAAAGGTTTATCCGATTTGATGATGTCACTAGTGGTAAGCGGGCTGATGACATTGCTTCTCTCATTGTCAGATTCCTGGAGGAATATGAATGTTTGGATAAGGTTGTAGCACAGTGCTATGACGGCGCATCCGCAATGTCTACTGGGTTAAACGGGGTGCAAGCTAAAGTTAAGGAGAGGTGTCCCCAGGCATTATTTGTACATTCCTTTGCCCAAAAACTCAATTTAGTTCTTACTCGGGGATCATCGAAGCTTAGGGAATGCAAGATTTTTCTTTCACATCTCAGTGGCCTGTCTGCATTTTTTTCTAGATCTCCTAAACGCACACAGCTTCTCAATGATATCTGTCAAAGGCGCCTGCCTGGCATTGCACCTACACGTTGGCATTATAGTTCTAAATTGATCAGCTCGGTTTTTGAAAAGAGAGACGCCCTAAAGGAGCTTTTTGAGCATATATTGGAACATCATGATGAATATGATGAGGATTCTGTGCACAATGCTGATGGATACATTAAGCTTTTGGAGAATTTTGAGTTTAATTTTTTGCTCTCCACTTTTAATAGTATTTTGTCCAACTCTGAGGAGCTTGAGGAGCTTTTTGGAATGCTTCAGAACAAGTCACTTGATATCCAAATCGGTCTAAAAAGAGTAGAAGAGTTTTGTGACACTATTGAGAGTCAGAGGGGGCAATTTGATGCCATTTATGATGGCACTGTGAGCGCAACAGGTGAGCCATGCGCAGGGCGGGGCAGAGTGCAGGGAGATGATGTCCGCGCAAGTTACCAAAAACTACACGGGGACATTTTGGACAACATTCTTGGCCAGCTAAGGAACAGGTTTCAAGACCTTGAGAAAATAACATTCCTCACTCTCGTCGATGCTAACGAGTTCCACAAATTCCGGAAAACATTCCCAGAGGAGGCTTTCAAGGGCCTTGCAGCGAGTCATGGAACCCTCTTTGACCTCCCCCGGCTTAAAACAGAGCTCACAGTAATTTATGCCGTGGCTGATTTTAGAGGGAAAAGCCCTGAGAATCTCCTTGTTTTCCTTCAGCAGAAGGATCTATGTAAAAGTCTGCATCAGCTTTACAAATTGACATGCTTGGCAGTGACAATTCCAGTATCCACAGCCTCTGTAGAACGGTCATTTTCAGCCTTGAAACGTGTCAAGACATATGCAAGAAATACGACTGGACAGGCTCGAGACTCAGCATTGGCCTCCATGGTAATAGAGAAGGACCTTTTATTGGAATTAAAGGGCAGAGACCTGCACGAACGTGTCATTGAACTTTTTCTAAAGAAAGAAAGAAGGATGGACTTCGTCTTCAAATCAAATGATGGAGCAGCAGATGTGAGCAGCCATGGTGAGTTAAATGTACAGTATATATGTTTAAATGCTTTCTGGTATCGGAATCAGTACGCAAGAGAATTAGCCAGTAGCTATGCCCCTCCCAAAAAGCTTTATTCCAATGCTAGCTTAGAATAACCTCCTGCTTGCCAAGGTTTGCCTTGGCAACAGCCTTGGCAAGCTGCCGGTTGCTAAGCTAGCATTGGACAAAAGCTTTTAGGGGAGGGGCATAGCTACTGGCTAATTGTCTCTCTTGAAGTCTTCGTAATTATGAAATCTTAACTTTGGGATTTAATTGTTTCATTCCAGACTCTGTGGACTCTGTACCTACACTCTGGACTCTGCAGGTACCTTCAGTCTGGACGCAGGTACTGCAGGTACAAATGAACTCTCCAGACTCAACCAGACCTCTTTCAATGAAACGGGTTCCAACTGCTTCATTGAAACCGTTTCCAACTGTTGTGAAACCAATCATCAAGGACGTTGATACACGAAAGAAGAAGAAGTTGAATCCTGAAGACCACTTAGACCTCAGTGAGTTTCACTGTCTTTCTTCTTTACCTTCAGGGTGTTTATTTTCACATAATGAATACAATGCAGTTGCCAGCTGCACTATTGGCAGTGAAAGTATTGCGACCATAGGTCACTATTTACGGTAGTATGAAAACTTGCAGCTTTTTGATTGATTGATTGATTGAAGACTTAATTAGAAGTTTGCATAGAAAAAGGTACAGTTTCATGACGGTACAGTTCACTGGTACAAGGTCAACTAAAAGGAGATCCTAGAAAAGACTATGCTTATTTCCATAGGAAACCATTGCAGAGTATCTCATAATATAACATTGAATGACAGACGGATAGAACACAGTGCTATGCCGTAGATGTAGTAAAAAAAGTAAATAAAAATCAAATAAACAGTCCAAAAAAATATATACAGTAGGTAAATACAAAGAAGGGTCAGGGGGGCTGGGCTAGGTTTGTTATTGCCAGTTGCGAATGGCCAGCTGTCTGTCACAACACCTCATGCACCATATATGGCCAAGACACTTGCAATATGTGCATTATGGGCATCTAACATCATAGATGTCGTGACGCCATAGACCACTGAGACTGACACAATATGTCCATATATGGGCATATGTCCATATATGGGCATTCACCATAGACCACATGAGACTGATACAATGGGCTCTATTTTGATTGTCTTAAGTACCAGCTCTTATGGTATGTCCATACCATCTCCGACAACCGAACATGTACGTTGGAAAGTCTGAACTCTCGGACAAAAGGTTTGATGGTCGGAGACGGTATTGACAGGACTTGAAGGCATAAGAGCTGGTACTTAAAGACCCAGTGAAATGAAAAATATGTTTTTCACACTTTTAAAGCTTATCTGTGGTAATCATATGGGCATTCCTAACACTAGATGCCAAAAAAAATAGAAAATAAACAATTTTTCTGTATATTTATATCAAAGGTCCCTAAATAGGCCATTCTTAATTACTTCCTGTGAACAGAAATTCAAAAAGTGATGACATCGATAGGTCCGCTTGCATATAAATGAACCTTTGATTACATTCACCTGTTTGTTTCCCATTGCTGGCTCCCATTACTCCCATTTTAAATCCCATCGCCTGAAGGGCTGGTCCCCTTGGATTGGTTCAGAAACACACAGGCTTCCTTTTCAAACTGAAACTTAAAAATAAAATACCCAAAATAGTAATTTCATTGGGTCTTTAACACTTATAGTGCTTTTATTTTTTGTAATGATGTAAGCTATAGTTCCCCGATTTCCCCCTATTGACTTGCACTTTTATTTTGAAGAGCCTGCCGGAAATCACCATCCTCCATTATATGGTCTAGTTTTAGCATGCAGAATCTAGCGCTAACTGAAGCCGACCATTTCGAGGCTATATTGCCGATCTTGGCGATCCAAGTGTTTTTTTTGAGAGAAAGCTGTTTTTTGCAGCACAATGAATTGGATTCTAATGACGACATTTAAATGTCTATTAAAGTCCTTATTCAATTGCTTCATTTCAGACCAGTCTGTGGAGTCCAGATTGCAGGTGAAGATGAACACTCCAGTCTCAGCCAGGGACATTTCTATTACACAGGAACCTGAAGACCACCCACACCTCAGTAAGTTTCATGGGCTCTCTCTTTCTTACATTGTTTCTGTTCTGTTGTAAGGCTGTCACAATATCTTTTTCATGTCACAGGTTAAAAGGTTTTGGAACCACTGCTTTAAATAAGTATGTACCTGAACGAGTTCAATGAACGAGTTCACAAAATCGTTCATATTTTGGGCGAACGGCCCGTTCTTTATTGTCTCCACCAGCCGAAGGCATGGGGGAGAGTATGTTTTCCCCTTCGTCCGTCCGTGCGTGCGTCCGTCCGTGCGTCCTCGCAGTTTGTGTGCACCAAATCTCAGTCGCCGTTGGCCCGGGCACTGCCAAAGTGAGCACACACATTCCCTGGATGCCAATCTAGAACCTCTGCCCTAAATTTTTCAAATAGGCCTTTTCTAGCGCCACCTAGTGGCCGATGTTTGCAAAACACATTTCTGTGCACTACTCTTACAGATTTTGTCCAAAAATCCTACAAATCGGTAGGCAGTATCTCGACAGTCATGTGATCGACACGGATCTGTCCATTTTTGCATATTCCATCCTGATTGGCTAAGATTGGCTTCCAAAATTTGTAGATTGAGCCGTTTTGAACAAAATGCCTCAAATCCCAAACGCAAAGTGCAATTATCATGAAATTGCGCACACACGTTCCCTCAGTTTCAAACTTTGTAGGCACACTCCCTAAAGGCTAAGGATAAACCTTTGCCCTGCATTTCTCACATCAGCCTTTTATAGCGCCACCTTTGGGCCGACTTATGTAAAACACATTTTTGAATATTACTCCTTGAGATTTTATCCAAAAATCATGCAAATCGGTACACAGTATCTCTATAGTCATGTGATCAAGTCCGATCCGTCTGATATTTCATATTCCATCCTGATTGGCTAATATTGGCTTCCAAAGTTTGCAGGATTGCTCCGTTTTTGAACAAAATGCCTCAAATCATCAACGCAGCTTGCGATTACCGTGAAATTTGCCACACATATTCCCACTAGGTCAAGGAACAAATGCTACCTTTTTCACATTGGCCTGTTATAGCGCCACCAGCAGGTAGACTTTAGCAAAACACATTTTTGGAACACAATGCTTCAAATCATGCATGCAGCGTCCGATTGCCATGAAAGATCTAAGGTGAAGAACATATGCCACCCTTTTTACATTGGCCTATTATACAGTAGCACCACCAGGATGCACAGCCTGGTGGAGACCTGTGCTCGGAAGAGCACTGCTTCTAGTTTCCGATTGAAGTTGTTGTTGAACTCGCTCATTCTGGCGTTCATGAATGGTGCTATTTGGCTTGCTCGTGTCGTGCCCGTGGTCGCCTCTTGTTTGTATTCACTTTGTATGTAATGGCGCTGCTCGAATGCATCTTTGCTTAACAGTAAATGTTTATTTAGCGCTGGGCAGTGCTGTGTGCGCACATTGCATCACCTCCTTCTCCTCCTCGTCCAACAGTCACACACATCTTCCACGACACGTGAGGTTGTAGATCTGCTATTTTCTGCACACGGAAACTTGCAGGATGTGGGATATTTTGAAACGTTTGCCTTCAAAATAAAAGTGAATCAGCATTATGACAATGACAGTGGGAAAGGATAACGGATTCAGTGGCATTTCACATTGCAAAGGGGTGCAGGAAGAGTGTGCAGTGGGCACATATTTAAACATTGTGGGCACCTCAATGTTAAACTGGATGAAATCATTTTGACAAATAATAGCTTGCAGCAACGTATTGAAAAAAAGGGAAAGAATAACTAAAATAGTTCATTTTTGGAACCATCAGCTTTTAGTTTAAAAATCAGAATTATGAACGATGAACTGAACTAGTTCATTTAAAAAATGCTGAACTGAACTTTGAACTAGTTCATATAGAAAGTAAACTCTGTTAAGAGTGGTTCCCCTGACATTACAGTGACATCAGAGCATGATGTCGGAGCGACAAGCCCATAGAAGCACAGTGTCAGGCGTGACAGACAGAGATACATACGGACAAGCTGTGACCGTTCACATACTAATCTGTATCGCTCGGACACTATTAAAGTCCTTATTCAATTGCTTCATTTCAGACCAGTCTGTGGAGTCCAGATCGCAGGTGAAGATGAATGCTCCAGACTCAGCCAGGGACATTTCTATTAAACCGGAACCTGAAGACCACCCACACCTCAGTAAGTTTCATGTGCTCTCTCTTTCTTACATTATTTCTGTTCTGACGCTGTCACAATATCTTTTTCATGTCACAGGCTAAAAGTTTTTGGAACCACTGTTTTAAATAAGTATGTACGCTGTGGGGCGGCTGTAGCTCAGGAGGTAGAGTAGGTTGGCCAATGATCCATGGGTCGGAGGTTCAAATCCCAGCTTCTCCTGTCTACATGTCGAAGTGTCCTTGGGCAAGACACTGAACCCTAAGTTGCTCCCGGTGAGCTGGTTGGTGCCTTGCATGGTTTCCACTGCCACTGGTGTATGAATGTGTGTGTGAATGGGTGAATGTAATGCACATTGTAAAGCGCTTTGGATAAAAGCGCTATATAAATGCACCATTTACCATTTACCATTCTGTGCAGTGTTGTACCTGAACGCGTCCATTCTTTATTTCCGCTTGATGAAGTGGTTGTTGAACGCGCTCATTCTGGCGTTCATTAATGGTGCTCTTTGGCTCACTTGTGTCGTGCCCGCGGTCGCCTCGTCTTTGTATCCACTTTGTATGTAATCGTGCCGCTCAAACGCATCTTGGCTTAATAGTAAATGTTTATTTAGCGCTGGGCAGTGCTGTGTGCCCACAGTGCATCGCCTCCTTCTCCTTGTCCAACAGTAACACACATCTTCCAGGTCCAAGTAAAGGCTGACTTAGAATTTGTCGTACGACGTGCTGCATGACAAAAGTAGCAGATCTACAAGCTGACACCACGTCGCTTTCACGACATGCAAGCTTGTAGATCTGCTATTTTCTGCACACGGAAACTTGCAGGATGTGGGATATTCCTAAACGTTTGCCTTCACAATAAAAGTAAATCAGCATTATGACAATGACAGTGGGAAAGGACAACGGATTCAGTGGCCTTTCACATTGCAAAGGGGTGCAGGAAGAGTGTGCAGTGGGCACATATTTAAACATTGTGGGCACCTCAATGTTAAACTGGATGAAATCATTTTGACAAATAATAACATATTGAAAAAGAAATGGAACCATGAACTTTTAGTTCAAAAATCTGAATTACGAACGATGGACTGAACTAGTTCAATTTAAAAATGGTGAATTGAACTTTGAACTAGTTCATATAGAAAGTGAACTCTGTTAAGAGTGGTTCCCCTGACATCACAGTGACATCAGAGCATGATGTCAGAGCGACAAGCCCATAGAACCACAGTGTCAGGCGTGACAGACAGACAGAGATACATACGGACAAGCTGTGACCGTTCACATATTAATCTGCGACCTATGGTCGCGAACATCTGTATCGGCCGGACACTATTAAAGTCGTTATTCAATTGCTTCATTTCAGACCAGTCTGTGGAGTCCAGATTGCAGGTGAAGATGAACGCTCCAGTCTCAGCCAGGGACATTTCTATTAAACAGGAACCTGAAGACCACCCACACCTCAGTAAGTTTCATGTGCTCTCTCTTTCTTACATTGTTTCTGTTCTGTTGTAAGGCTGTCACAATATCTTTTTCATTTCACATTCTAAAACGTTTTGGAACCACTGCTTTAAATTAGTATGTACGCTGCGCAGTGTTGTACTTGTACCTGAACGCGTTCAATGAACGATCGTTCATATTTTGGGCGAACGTGAACGGCCCGTTCTTTATTTCCGCTTGATGAAGTGGTTGTTGATCGCGCTCATTCTGGCGTTCATGAATGGCGCTCTTTGACTTGCTTGTGTCGCGCCCGTGGTCGCCTCCTCTTTGTATTCACTTTGTATGTAATCGCGCCGCTTGAACGCATCTTGGCTTAACAGTAAATGTTTATTTATCCCTGGGCAGTGCTGTGTGCGCACAGTGCATAGAAAGTGAACTTATCCCACACTGACGCTGTGTGAAGGTTGTAAACATTGAGCTGAAAAATGTATGAACAAAATAGTAACAATAATGAATGAAATAAGATATTAATTATGTATTATTTAAATAGAATACAAATTCACTTTACATCACTGTCACAACAACATCAACATTATACGGTACAGAGCTTAGGGGAGGGAACAAAAATATTTGGACATAGTATACTTTTTAAAGGGAGGATTGATCAAAATAAGATACGATTAAGGACCAATTCTGATAAAAAATGTTCAGGTTTCCCACGTGTGCTATCCCAGATTCTTATTTAGTAACTTTTTTGTCAGTCTTAGTAGACAATATACATTTTAGGAACCCATTAGTGACTATCATGTTATTTTTCTGCTCCTAGGCAATGGCGTCAAGCACATGGTTGTGTGTAAAGAGGAGGTTAAACAGGAGAGGTGCCCCAGGATGATCAAGGAAGAACAGAAGGAGGAACAGAAGCCTCTACAGATTAAAGAGGAACAGGAGGAGCTGATTAAAGAGGAGCCTGTTGATGAAGACCTCTTATCATTTGAATATGAAGTTGAGCTTGAATCTGACACTGAAGTCACTGAAGATGGTGATGATTAGGGGGAGACAAGTGGGGGTGTCCACACTGGAGAAATCCTTTCTAGTGTAAATGTTGCAACAAGAGTTTCATTCAGTCAACTCACTTAAGAGACAACAGTGTGTCCACACTGAAGAAAAAAACCTTTCAAGTGTTAACATTGTGACAAGACTCACAAGAGTTTCACTCAGTCAGGTTCCCTGAAGACACACCAGCCTGTCCACAGCCTGTTCAAGTGTAAACATTCAGTCATGCTCCCTGAAGGCACTGCAGATGTATTATTAAAATGCATTTTGGCACACAAGTGAATCAATGAGTTCTTTTCCCCTGAGCCCGAACAGAACAGAAATCTAAATTTCCCATCCACTGGGCAGTCTGATCAGCTCCTTCTCCTATTTCTTGGACACACACAAACTAGATTATAAATGGTAAAATAGATGGCAAAGCAAAGTGAATCCCTTCCCCTGCTCAACATGCTATACTGTATCAATTGGGTTCCACTTGTACACTCTCAGGGTTACAGATACAGTATGTAGAGGTCCGTTTAGAACCCGGTCGCAGGGCCCCACTTTAAGAACCACTGATAGATACATGGATATGGAGTGTAATTTCACATCTTAAGAGACACGTAAACAACCACAGCATCATTAGCCAATTTGAGTGCTCTGTACCTAAGTGTAGAAATACAATAGAGCGATACAAATTGTAATCACTTACAGAATGACTGACATGCCAATAGTTTACTCAATTTAAAAGCATGCTATTATTGTGTGATATGTCACAATAATCTTTTGTTTTGTCTGCATTTCCTATCCATACATTGTTTGATATGGGATTATTTAGCCTCTACTGTTGGTATGACCTCTACCAAGCATCCGTCAGGTGACGCCATTGAGTGACTGGATGATTAATTGGCTACTTTGAAGGTCCACTACTCTGAACACCTCATTTTAAAGGAGTAGTTCACCCCCCAAATGACTTTTTTCTATTGATTACTCACGCCATGGAGACTTGGGTTCGATAATATTTTGTTTTTTGTCGCATTCCTAGATTCCTAGAAGATAATTTGATTATAGTAAATGTTCCCATAATAATTCCGAATGGGTACCCAAATGCATTTGGGTCTCCATCCGGAATCAATGGGGGTATTTTTTTTTCTTCTTTTTTTTTCTTTTGTGTTAGGAATGCAACAAATACAACAAAATATTATTGAACTCAAGTCTCCATGGCATGGGTAATCAATAGAAAGAAGTCATTTTTACATCCAACAAACTACATAAGTTCTCTTTTGTTGCTTTTAGCAAATGCAAGGACATTTTCACATGACTTGTAAAAATAGAGCGCTATATATATAGCTATTACTTTCTGTTAAAGGCACATTGCAATGCAATGAATTGCATGTAATGTAAATTAGTTATTCCGATTTTGATTTGATCTTCCATTGCTTTGGGCAGGGATTTACTTTAAATTAATAAAGCATAGATGTTTACTGGTGCCATGAAAAAATCCCATTCATTTTCCCTGTTAACTTAGAGTATAGAATATTTATAACAATTATTTTAAGCTAGATTCAAGCCATCCAGGATGTCAGTGAATCATGACCATGAAACCTTTGATTCTGTGAAAAGAACCTTTTTAAAATGGCTAAAAAGGGGGATTTATTAAATGTAGGATGCCTATATGAAATATTCATATTTTAAGATGATTATTATCATGCACAGGATCAAAGTTGTTATGGTCAGGATTCAGACATCCTAGACGGCTTGATTCTAGGCTTAAAATAATTGTTATAAATATATTTGTAAAAGTGAAAAAAATTAATGGGATTTTATTTTAGTGGCACCAGTATGCCTATAGTATAGACTAGAGCATAGCAGTATATACTGTGGTTACAGTAGAGTCTATACTGTAATGTGAGGAACTCTGCTCATTTAATCACTATACTCTACTTCAAGAGAACCATGTGACCAATAGTAAACCATTTCAACGTGGATTCCCTCTACAGTATATAACCCTAAGGGAAACCATTGAGTGTAATGGGTATTGATTATCAAAAAGGCATGTTAATGTTCTCTCCAACAGATCTGTTGTCTTTCATGACAATGTTTAGTAGTTTAGTTTTAAAGGAGTTGCTCACCTCAAAATGACTTATTTTCAATCAATTTCACACCTCATTAAGCCTTGAATTCATGGAGATTTCTTCGTTTTTGACACTTTCCTGAGCCAAAGCTTTGAAGGTTTCATGGGGGGTGTAATTGATAGAAAATAAGTAATTGTTTGGGTGAACCTCTCCTTCAAGAGCAAGAGCAGAGGTTGATAATTAAAGCACCAGATGCTGTCTATCAGAGCAGAGGTCTACTGCCCTCTACTGTCTGCCTGGTCTGATTTCAGACTCAGTCAGCTCAGAGAGTGGCTGGGTCTATGCAGTGGTTCTCAACCTTTTCAGGTGGTGACCCCCCAAATGATGATGATAATTAAACTGGGGACCCCCCACCCTGACGAGCACTAAGAGTTCAGACATTACATTTTGTATAACACTGTTCTATTGGGAAAATACGTGGGCATTGTGAGCATGTAGATTGGCTATTTTCAAAATGTTTGCCTCTAATATTTGACAATTTGGCCAATGTTTAACTTGTCATTAGAGGTACTAAAAAGTCCTTAAATTGTCACTTTAGAAATGTGCAGATACCCTCTATACACTTAAACTCTACGTTGGTTTGTTTACTGTTTACTGAGAAAACAATGTTTCACATTAAGCTAATCATCTGGTGACCCCTCCAAAATAATTTGGGTACCCCGACTCACAGGTTGAGAACCACTGGTCTATGGGCTGGAGCCAGGCTACAATCTGCCTGCCCTGTATTAAGTGATCTCGGAAGGACTCCTATAAAGTCCAAAGAAGAATTTGAACAATTCCACTCAACTGACCCACCATCAGGGGGCCAAAGATCTATGTAAATGTAACAATTATTGGTTTGGATTGAATTACAAATTTGTATGCAGTTAACTTGTATCTTTGTTCTACTTGTTGAAAGTCATAAAAAGACATATTAGAGTCACAATGTATGTCTGTAATTATAATAGTAATGCATACAATTTATATACCGGTTGCACTTTTATAAGTACTCAAAGACAAAGTCGCTTTACAAAACAGTAACAAAATAAAACGTCTATTGTTATTTTTTTTACTTCTGCCTGCCTGCCCTGCTTCGCACATCTCTAGAACTGCTCTTCTGATCGACTACGCACTTGACATGTATTGTTGCTGACCAAAGGAGTGTAGTTTTGACTGAAGTCGATTGGATGAGCAATTATCATATTAGATTGTTGATATTGGAAGTAATACAAGTTCAGCTTTGACACCAAGAGTCTGATGAAGAGCATGTAGCTCACAACATCTTTTATTATTATTTCTATACTAATTGATCCGTTTTGCCATAATAAATAATGCACCATTGACCTGTAAGGGTCCATTTAGATCCCCCTCAAGGTACCCTGGACCCCCACTTTGAAAACCACTGATATAAAGAGATGTGCAGTATAATTTTACATAACCACTTCATGATTAGCAGTTTGAGTGGTACTGATGTGTGTATAAGAAAC
The DNA here is from genome assembly GCF_963921795.1 of Nannobrachium achirus. Classification (NCBI taxonomy): domain Eukaryota; kingdom Metazoa; phylum Chordata; class Actinopteri; order Myctophiformes; family Myctophidae; genus Nannobrachium; species Nannobrachium achirus. The sequence continues at coordinate 34,603,352 of NC_137818.1, read as the reverse complement.
TTTAAAGGAATGATTCATATGATATTTAAAGGAATGATCATATGTTCATATGAATGATCATTCATATGAACATTCATATTTTTATTTTTCATAGAAATAGATTTCTAAATTTAACAGGCATTTGGTATGTATCTTACAACATCTTTTTACAGAGATCCACACAAAGAAAGCCTCGGCTCATGGATACAAGTACCTCACATTGACACAATTATGCCGACAACATTCTACAGTATAAACATTAACACTTATTCCAAGCACTCCACTGTGCCCTCCCCACATGACAGCAATCATATTGACCCAGTAATGTTCATACTTTATTAGCAATATATACTTGCATTGCAGTACAGTGCTATGTAAAGCAAAGTGCTAATGTACAGGTCCATTTGGTTGCATTTCAAAGTAAGTTACAAATGGATAAATGAGGATTGTACTGTGCATGAACAGCGGAGCAACCCTGAAATGTATGGATGGATTGTTTTTATGTGATGCTTTATGTGACTGCGTCCATTACATTTCTGGGTCTTTACTGTTAGTGTTTATTCTATTTTAATCACAGTAGTATATCGTACAGTAAGTACATCAATTCACAGTAGATCACTAATTCTCTCACAGTACAACTGTCATACATACGTATAACCGGAACAGTGGGCACCACCTGGTATCGCTGGGCTCTTTCTTTTTAAATATTTCTTGCGTATTAGATTTTATATTTACATTTACTTTACAAACAAGGGGCCAAATACATGTAATAGGCATGTCTATAAAACCTGTGATAGCCAGTCATTTGGGCGATAAACAAGAAGTTGGGTATGGATAAATCCAGATCTGATGTCCTGTATGTTAAAATCAATTCAGGGGTCTTCAACAGGGGGTCCGGGACCCCTAGGGGGTCCGCGGAGGTACTGCAGGGGGTCCGCGAAAGTATTGCTTAAAAAAGAAAAAATATTTCAAAAAATGTTTTTTTTTTTTTTTTTGCCATTTTTCACATTAATGTTAAAAAATAAATCATGATTCTATCCATTTTGAATAGCTTGAATACATGATTACTATGCAATTGACAGATTGTTGATATTATTGACATTGGTTCTCAGTTAATAAGTATTATGTTTAGAGAAATGGTAGTGGTACGGCCCACCCTGCTCGCTGTAACTTGTACATGTTTAAAATAAAAAATATGTCGTAGCCCCGACCCCCCACCCTACGAGGTGGTAGGGGGGTCCCTGCTCCATTCCCCATCAGTTTGGGGGTCCCTGGCCTGAAAACGTTGAAGACCCCTTGTATACTGTATATTTTCAAGGAAAATATATATTCTATAATTTATTTACATTTTGGAAGAAACTGCCAATTTAACATTGGTTTAGGTGCCCAGAGGACCTATATCCACACCAAACTAGTGTACTTTCTTATACTTAATGTATTTAGTAGGCTATACAATCAAATAAAGAAAAGCCATTAATGTTATGACCGTTTCAGCTGAGGGAGAGTAGTAATTATATTCAAATTCCCAAATACACATTTATAAAAGTAAAGAATTCACTGAAGCTCTGACGGTGGAGAAGCGGGCTCAGGGGAAACCTCAAAGTGTTCCTCGTTGAACTCGTATGAAGAATGGCGGTCAGGGCTGTTTCCAACAGCAGGTGGAGTGGTTTTCTTATAAACGCTGTCAAAATGTGTCCTGATGTCCTGAGGGGTCTTCAAAAACCTAAAAAAAAGGTTGCAAAAAAAAAAAAAACAGTCTCAGATATCTGTTACTGTACTATACTGGTATACACTGTGACATTTCCATGTACAGTACACTTTATTGTAAAACATATAGCCTATCACACTGACGACTGCATTCTATATCTGCTGTTACCCGACTATTTATATTCTTTCTCACAAAAGAATAAAAAGGAGATGGGTTTTCAACTGGCACTTAGTAAACATCTTTAACGATGTTCATATTTGTTTATTGTCTACTAAATAGACAATGAATAGACAATACATGTTTTTCAGCAAACAGAAAACCCTATGAAGTCTACACAGCCAACACTTTTTAGGTTTCCGACGAACACGTCCTTTTTAGCAGACCTTCGTTGGTCATTTAAGCTAGGCTGGAAATCAAGCCACATGTTTACACATGTTTAGAGTAAATAAGGTTTACTGTTACTGTAAGGTTTACTGTTACTGTGGCTGCCACAAGCGCATGGCAAAGTGGAATAATTTTTTCGGAGGAATTAAGCCACATGGAGTCCATTATGCTGAACTGCAATGCATGCAAAGTGGGTGGATTTGGCTAACATACTGTAGCCATAGCGTATTAAAATCTGTTGACCCAGGAGTGCATGTTAAGACCTGAGGCCGATTCTAAATGTCTTCTAAATCCTAATAGTCGGAGGCCTTAAGGATATCTCGTGCTAATCAGTCTAAAAGCGCGAAATTTTGCACAGATGTAGCTCAGGGTATGCTCAAATGATTTAGCTAGGGCGCCCGAGTCGGCGACCTTCGGGGTCGCCACAGCTCCAGAAAACACCCACAAAACTCTGAAAAGTGATGACTCATCACTTTTCATCACTAAACCATCGTTTTATGGGACCCCGAAGGTCGCCGACTCGGGTGCCCTAGCTAAATCATTAGAGCATGCCCTGGGCTACATCTGTGCAAAATTTGGCGCTTTTAGACTGATTAGCGCGACATTACCATGTCATCTCCCTAACGTCTCTGACTATAATGCTGCGTTCAAACCTGAAGCTATTGCTTTATTTCCAGCTTCACAGACCAACCTGAACGTCAGCTTCTGTCCAGGCTCCTTCTTAATGATGTTGAGTTTGTAGTAGTGCCTCAAAGCACGGGACATCTTTTCATAGGTCATGTTGATTCGGTTCTGTGAAAAGAGATCACACTTCATTAATGCCCAGTGCATTGCCCCATCATCATCTCTCACTATACTCCTGCTATGTTCTATAGGGTCGCAACTTTCGATGATATTCATAGTGATTATTCGATCGATTCATTTTTAGATTATCTAAAAATCTATCAAATATCTATCTATCTATCTATCGAAATGAATCGATGCAAAGATATTCTAATTGATTTGTTTTATTATCGACTAAATCAATCCCATCTGATCAAACACTTATTTTGTACTTCCTCGTACAACTCACAAAAATAGCAAAGATATCGGATCTAACAAGCTCGGGATGCTTAACCGCGGAACTATATTCATGTTTGAAAAAAAGAGGGGGAAAAAGAAGAGGAAACGTCCCCACTCACTTTGTGGTTTCCCCAGAGTCGTGCCAGTCCGTTGGGGTCAACCACCCTGAACACCATGGTGTCCTGGTCATCCCAGCGGATGTAGTCGTGGTAGCGCTGGTCACAGAGGAGGTGGTACACGTAGTCCCACAGGAGCTTGCACTCTGCTCATCATTCAGACATGGTTTGATTGGAATCAGATGTAGCACACACATTTCCAACTGCCTTTGGTATTATACATTTACAGCATCGTTAAAGAGAACATTTGTAACTGTCAATTAAAAAAATATTCAATATGAATATGTATTTCGGTGTGCACCGAAATACAGTATGTACTGTTGAGCTAGGCAACTGCTTTCCTTGGCTTGTTCATTCATTAGTCTGATTGTCAGGGTGAAGTAGCAGTTGTATAGCCTAGTAAACGACCAACTTCCGGAAGAGGGCGGGTACGAGGCTAGCAGTTGTAGTAAAACTAAGCGATTTAAGCTTTGTACTGCTACGGCAGATGACAACAGTAACTTTCTCTACTACGGCAGACAGAGGCTACCTTTCCACGTAGCGTCTACAACGCCTGCTGCGTGGTCGCGTCGCCATGGGAACCAGAGTTCAGCGAAAGGGTTTGCTTAACAATTTGGACTGCAACCGCGATGGTAGTAGAAACGGGCTCCTTAAATTCCCCACTATTTAAGGCTCTGCTCCCTTTAGTGTAGCATGCTTTCCAGTGAGCCAGCATGCACAGTAAAGCAGCAGTGCCCTGACTCTGGAACAGAACCCTGTTTAGTCTCATTGGTTACACCTGAGAAGTTACATTACATTGTGTGTGCATAACTAACTATGTATTGTAGCCTATATGATAATAATGAACGTAAGATACAGGTGACTGTCCATCCAAGGGGAGAGGATGCCTGTCTCATTTAAAACACATTCTACCAATATGTCGCCCACGTGAACTGACTTCTCTTAAAGAAATGTTCTTATTACCTGGGATGCGGCCATTGGCTTCGCATGGCGGACTCCTCGCTCTCAGCTGATTGGACAGGTTGAGAGGCTCCTCCCTGGGGCCAAGACAAGGCTCAACGTGAGGACAAGTACAGCCAGGTGTAGACATATCTGAGAGAAATTAAGAGAACAATGACAGGGATACAGAGATGGAGATATACTGAGAGAGAGACAGACAAAGATACAAACGTAGACACAGACAGAAACTTATAAAAGAAAATAATTTACATAATAAATCTGTATCCATTGTTAACTCAAAGTGTACAAATATTGCCAATTTTGTTTCATTCGTACGCTCTCAAAGTTGAAACGATGTCATTTCAGTGTATCTGGTTTACTTCAACTTAAACTTCACAGATTTACAGGTGTCCAAAAAAAGTTCTTTGTAGTTTTCAGGAAGGGGAAGAATGATAGAGACAGAAGGACAGAAAACAGACAACAGTTCTGATGTGAAAATATTCCTGATGTACAGATCCATCTAGAAAAAAAAATATTGTATAAAAGTAAATCTTCTTCAAACTTTCATATATTTCTTGAAACCTTCATTGCTTGAAGTCCAGTGGGAAGTTTCCACAGTCAGTTATGCTTTTCACACAATATTCAAATTTTTCGAGATGGATCTGTATATATATCAGGATTATGTTATACCCACTAGTAGTGTGTGTGTTCTGAGAAGGGATTGAGGGGTGGTCCCTGAGAGGTGATATGGGTTCTGTCTGGCTTGTCACGCTTCTTACAGTGGCTATAGGCATTGTGTTGCTGTAAACAGTGGACACTGGAACAAAGAAATGCAGGGACGTTTGAATAAGTTATAAAGAGAAAGTAAAAGTCAATTTCACCAGCTGAACATTTTCACATGAAAAAGATTGTCATACAGTACTTCTCAGTGTCAGGGGGTATATTTCACGGAACAATGCTGATTCCTGCTCTTGTGAAACAGTGGATAGACATGCCTCAAGAGACACGCCTCATTACCAGATTTCCTGGTAATCCACTCCCACTGGCGTACACCCAACTGTCCATAAGGCACGGAAAGCACCTATTCATGCCAGGTAAATGTGTGTGTGTGTGTGTGTGTGTGTGTGTGTGTGTGTGTGTGTGTGTGTGTGTGTGTGTGTGTGTGTGTGCGTGTGCGTGCGCAGACTGCGCACACGCTTGTATAATTGAGAGGGCCATATGCCCCCAAGAGTAAATTAGAATTTCTTGGATCAGACATTGGGCCTCATTCACTAAGCTCTCTTACGTCCATATTTTGTACTGAGCGGCATTTATTCAAATTCCCACGTTGCGAGTCAGATTCATCAATCTTCATCAATTTCTTTGTTGGTGAATGTTGACAGACATCCGCTCTTTCTCACATCTGCCCAGAGGCAGAAGAATTACATGGGACCAAAGCTTGCGTATGTCATTAGAATGCCTTATTCTGGGAAAACGGTAAGAAGGCAATCACTTCTGAAATCACATCTGAAAATGAAAACTCAAGTACTGTACTTCCACTATCCTCTGTGAATCAGATTTCCTCACTTGTAGCTTCCTCTTACTTGCTCTAATATGCCTTAAGGGCACAGTCACAACAAAGTTTAAATCGGCTATATACACCGCTAGGGAGGAGCGAGTTCATTGTTGCCTGCTTGTTTTTTTTTAAGGTGTTGCATGAATAACATTAGTCAGGGTAGCTTAATTTACACACACGTTTTACAAAAAGGGTAAATGCAAAATTGTGATCTCAACTGTCAGCAGAGGAATGTGGTGCCAGACCGTGCCACCTTGTGGATTCATGTTTCAATGAAAATATATAAATATGCAATGAGCCAAAAGAGCCAAATGAGCCAGTCTTTTGAACGGCTCTTTCACGTGAGCCAGAGCCATGGCTCTGGCTCACTTCAAAGAGCCATAAATTGCATCTCTAAGAGCTCTATGGGACCCTGGTCAGGTACATATATAGGGTTTAGGTTTAAGCCAATGGATAAGATCACAACACATTGCAATGTGACACGTTGTGACTGTGGGAGCATGTAGATCTGCTATTTTGGATATTCACAAAACAATTTGAAGTAAAGCCTAATATGCTTCTCCCCTCTCTATAAATGCAGTGGATTTACATTTTTGGAAGCTATTCTGACCTTGGTTTCCATCAGTTGTGTGAGCCTGGGGACCTTGAATGTTGTGATTTCTGGGCGTTTGGATGTGGCTGGTATTACTATTGGCCTGGGTGGCACCATGGGTGGCACCATTTGCAGATGAGTTTTGGGGTCTTCCAGTTACACCTTTTGTACCCGTCCTGTGCTGTTTGACACACTGCAGCAGCTCATACAGCACATCACCTGCAGGTTGGAAAGAGATGTGTATTTGTCATCGTCCATATGTATTGGCATCGCAAGCATCTGGATACTGGCCAATAGGTTGTCTCTCCAGCTGTATACTGGACAATAAGTTGTCTCTCCAGCTTGGCATCACAACTTTACAGGTGAGAAAGTAGGTTTGGATGCCACAAATAAAAGACAAAAGCCCTGATCCATTAGCAATGTACTTTTGTATCCTATACATCACGGTTTCCAAAACAGTGGGTCAGGACCCATCTTTGGGTCATGGACCAATTCTTTAGGGTTGCGAGTAAATATCCTTTATTTTCATGAAATAAATACAATGTTTATACAAAAGAATCACAATGTCCCGGGCGAACTTCTAATTTCTCTTTTAGGTCTTGAGCTAAAGAATTTGGGAACCACTGTCCTACATGACAGAATTGTCCAAGGTTAGTGTGTCAATGCGCATGTGTATCTCAGTCAGCTAGCAACATAGCAGAGAGCAATCTTTTCCAGATCAGCCTGTACCTATTCACATTATTTTGAGTGTCAGTGTCAGATCCTTTAGCAGCCAAAAGACTGCACAGGTGTTACGCATGGTATACAACATGTACCCTCAGATACCATGGGTACCCGGCGGGCACCTGGGGTAGGAAGCTCAAAATAGGTCAATAGCAACAGCAGAATAAGCTGTTTGGCAAATAGGCAACACACATACTCGGCTTCACTGCTCATCCCTAAAGTGGCGTACCAATTTAGAGGGAAATAAACAAGCTTGCCAACGGTATCAAAGTTATTGCTAAAAAACAATGTTACGATGGAGAAATAATCTACCAAACACAAATGTCCCAAAAAATGTTGTGCAATGTTTAGATAAGTTATAGCAGTGATTCTCAAAGTGGGTTCTCTGTGGGTTCCTTTATGGGTGGTCTAAATTGACCCATTCAAGTCTGTAACTCTGACAGTGTACACATAGAACAAAATGAACCTTAACCGGTTCATTTTGTTCCATTTTGTATCCTGTCAGAGTTAAGGGGAGACCTTGAAATGTGAAAGTTTGTGAAGCTCTGAGTTATATAGTCAGCGCTCACTGGTATGTGCACAAATGTCTACCTGAGCTGGGGCAGCGTCTTCTGAAGTCTTCTTTGGTGAGTAGACAGAGGGCTCGTCCATTCATCTCAAAATGTCCTTTCTCTGGCCGACGCAGGCAGTACTCCTTCTGAGCCCAGTGGAGCCAGTGGGCGACATCCTCTTTATCCCACAGTGATGGGTTTATTCCTGGGGAAGAGACACTGACACATTCAAACACGCACAGGGCCATGGCTGATCAGTCTAGTCTGTAGAAGTGTTTAATTGCTCATTCACTGTCATAAACCAAAACATTTGGACTGCAGATATCCAATATTCTCTTTGTGATTAATCTATAGATTTAGATTACTTTTTCGATTCATAGAATAGCCAAATCGAGAAGCTGGTTCTTATTCTTTACATTTTCATTTAACAACGTACCGTAGTTGTCAAGAAGTGAAAACGGTGTCAGGCGTATTCGCCTATGTTTTTTTCGCCTGCATGTATTTGGTCCTTTCGCATGGCACTTTCGCCGTGGAGGAGAGTCTTTTCACCTATCCTGTCTGGCCCATTCACCGCAGTTGAAGAGCCATTTCGCCTGCCTTAGATTGTCCATGTTTGCATGACAGTGGTGTTACCTCACCTGTCAAACAGTGACCATTACACATGCACCCCATAGAAATCACATTAATACAGATTAGAGCTATTGGAATCAGGTGCGTCCAAATAATTAAATGGGTTAGATAATCACCAGGTTAGATAATCACCCGCGTCACGGTTACTGAGGTTAGGGTTAGGATTAGGTTTAGGCATAGTTTTACTGAGGTTAGGGTTAGGGTTAGGGTTAAGGTTAGGTTTTGGTGGTCGGACCAAAGCAATTTAAGGGTGTTCGACCTAAGGACAGACATGTTACCCCGTTTGACACGGGGTCCACCCTATGTTCCCCAGGTTCTATGTTCCCCTCTCTATGTTCCCCACATCACAGCATTAGTTTTAGGTATGGTCCCTTTGACACCACTGTCACAGTCACTATAATATTTAAATGACAACGGGATAATATGCAAACATAAGACAGTCTGACAGCAGAATTGAGCATAGGCAAAATGGCTCTTCAACGGCGGCGAAACCGAAACGGCCAGACAGGTTAGGTGAAAACACTCTCTTCCACGGCGAAAGTGCCACACGAAAAGACCATATCCATGTAGGCGAAAAAAAACATAGGCGAAAGTGCTGGTGACCGTGGAAACAACTTGAATAGATTCTTTTTTTGGGGGGGGGGGGGGGGGGTCAAATGAACTGCACGCACGCACGCACAGACACACACACGCACACACACACGTACACACACACACACACACACACACACACACACACACACACACACACACACACACAACTATTCATGATAGAAAGTTGTTAATCCATTGTGAAGGGAGGGACTCACTCAGGCGCCCAGGTAGATGCCACAGCTCCTCCTGGGTTGACAGAGAGGCTAGAGGAAGCTGGGCAGGAGAGGAGACGCTTACTGTAGGAACCATGGCTGGTCTGCCTGGCGTTACTGTAGTAGTAGGAACCATGGCTGGTCTGCCTGGCGTTACTGACAACATGCTGGGCAAAGGACTGCTTCCTCTATTTTCCTGCTACAAAACATAGACAAGTGTAGTAGCAGTGGTGGAAAGTAACTAAGTACATTTACTCAAATACTGTACTTAAAGGAGTAGTTCACCCCCAAAATGACTTTTTTTCTACGCCATGGAGACTAGAGTTCAATAATATCTTTAGTTTTTTGTTGCATTCCTAAGACAAAAATGTGATAACAATAAATTTACCCCCATTCGTTCCGGATGGGGACCCGTTTCGAAACGGGTCCCCATCCGGAATCAATGGGGGTAAATTTACTCGAATCACATTTTTGTCTTGGAATGTGACAAAAAACAAAAAAAATATTATTGAACTCAACTCTCCATGGCATGAGTAATCAACAGAAACATTTTCATTTTGTGGGTGAACTACTCCTTTAAGTAACATTTTAGGTAGGCCTACTTTTACTTTGCTGGTGTATTTCCAATTTGCACTTCAGTACTTTTACTTCTACTCTACTACAGAGACACATAATATACTTTTACTCCACTACAATTATTATTTGGTTACTAGTTACTTTGTAGATTTTGATTATTATTTAAAAAAAATAATACTTACATTAACCACTTCACTTCAGCCCTATAGACTACATTTCGGCCATGTGAAAATAGACGAGCAAGCTCACAATGTGTTAACGCATTGCTTGTATATCTGCTATTTTCAAAAGATCATTATTTTTTATACATGTGAAAACTTGTGAAATGGAATAATGAGTATTCTTTCTACTTTAATTGATACCCATACTTGTATAGCCTATAAGCCTACTTTTACTCAAATAAATATTGAATTCCAGACTTTCACTTAAACCGAGTATTTCTACATTGTAGGCTCTTGAGTCTTGATAGCCTACTTTTACTTGATTAACAGACGTAGGTCTACTATTTCCACCACTGTGTAGGCTAGTCATAGGCGCACCGTGCCGCACATATGCGCGTCTCGCGTGTGGACTGTGGACACATGCGCAAACAGCCTTTACATGTAGGCTACAGTTATATTCAGACTTAAAACGTTATGGACACAATATATCACAGTCCAGTTTATTAATTCTTTACTTTGTTCAACTCCCCTTGCCTTTACACTCACAAGTAGGCTATTAATTTGCTATTCATGAAAGCTAGATATCAAAATAATAGCGAAAGTAATTGCCCTCGGATCACACCTACCTTGTTCAGAGGTGATGGAGAAACGGTTTCCATTCTTAATGTGCCTGTTTGTTTATTAGTGTGTTCGTTTTAATCAGATGATTTTGTCCAAATTCCTGATCAAGTAGGCCCTACAGTCTGTCAGCTAGATTGTAGTCGCGGATACAATTTTAATTCACTCACTTACTGCAAGGCTATAATTAGTTGGAAATAAAACTGGGCTTACCTTCCGGGAAATGAAAACGAAAGCGAACGATTGTGCAATGGTGTGACAGCTGAGCTGTGTGAGTGGGACTGTCGGACCCATTGACATAACACGTATGCAATCCTATATGCATGTACGCATATCTTTCTTTTTAAAATAGCTATAGTAGGCTAGGACTATACTAAATTACCGTTTATGTGACAAACGTTGGCAAAATGATAGCCTATATCAGCTTGACAATTGTTGTAACTTTCACTTTCATTACTGATGAATTAGAGAGATCTTTCTTTGGTTGTTCTATCAAGACTAAAATAAAATTAGAAGTTGAATCATTAATAAGCAATAGGCCTAGGCTATATTGGAGTCCTGACTCCTTAAACAAGATAATTAATAACTTTGACAATTTGTATTAGCCTATAATTACAAAACACATAATCACTTCAGCCCTATTTCTGTTCACATATGCAACCCTAGCCAATAGCCATAAATTACCAGGAGATGTCGCTAATATTCGGACGTTATGTCTCAACGTCTTAATAGCGACATCTCCTGGTAGTTATAATTTATGGCTAATGCAACCCATGAATTCATTGTAAGCTTGTAGATCGGCAAGTATTTTCTAAATATTTTGTATACATTTTGAACTTGTGAAATGAGATATTCTACACAATGAGTTGTCTACTTTTACTTTTGGTACTTGATGTATATTTTGATGCAGATACTTTTGTACTTTTACTCATGTGCAGGGCAGGCTACTTCTTCCATCGCTGGATAGGGACCAAATGCCCTTTCCAACTGACCTAGGATCTGCTGATTACTACAAATGCTTGGTCTGAGGAAGAGATGTGCCTCCTGGGCTGTCCGGAACACTTGGAGAAGGGTATTCCTCTGTAAACCACTTCCCCTGAGTCATTTGAATGTACTCTGGCTTTTATGTGCACCCCAGACAGTTTTTAATTTGCATGATTCAATATTTAGACACTTGATATTTTTCAGACACACCCCAGGACCTCTCAACGTCCAACTCCATTTTAACCAGGTCAAGCTCATCATCAGTGAGAATGGTGGAGGATGGTTGGGAATTAATAGAAAAGGAGAATAAAGGTGTAAAAAAAAAAGGAAGAAAAAGAAAGAAATCTCCTCATAAAAGCTTACAGGTTTGGGCTTAAGCAAGACAGTGTGATTTGGTCATATTGATCTCCTGTTCCTTCCTGGTTTCTCTCATTCTCATTCTCATTCTTCGCTTGAAGTGGATCATTCACTGTTAGAACAAATTAAAATGGAGAGCTTCCATGTGGTCATTTATTGCGACCGTAGGTCGCACTTACTATCAAAACCTGCAAAAACTGTCAGTCAGTCTGTCTGTCTGTCTGTCTGTCTGTCTGTCTGTCTGTCCGTCTGTCTGTCACACCTCACACGTCACACTATTGCCCTGCTCATATCTCCGCAACCGTTGCCCCGATCCATGCCAAATTTTGCACACACGCTCCTTGGCTGCCAAACTACAACCCCCCGGGAGCTCCAGGGACCCCCAGGTCCCTGGGGGACCCCCAGATGTAAAAAATGACCAAATGTGCAAAAATGACCACCCCAACGGGGCTGCTCACGGGGAATTCCCGGGGACCACCGACTCCTGGTGCTCCAGAACGGATGCAAAAGTGGTGGCGCCCCCAGTGAAGGACCCCCTCCACTGCAGCTCACATAAAATGCCGTAACTCGGGCTAGGAGGGTCCGGGAGAGCCGGGGCCGGTACCTATTCGTCCGCCAAGGCAACGCGGACACCCCACCCCTCATTTCTCACATGGCCCTCTTCTAGCGCCACCATGAGGCCGATTTTTAAAACACATTTTTGGACACTGCTCCTACAGTTTTTGCCCTAAAATCACGCAAATCGCTACACAGTATGTCTACACTCATCCCATCACCATGAATCTGTCCCATATAGCGCCACCTTCAGGCCGATTTTTAAAAACACATTTTTGGACACTGCTCCTACAGATTTTGCCCTAAAATCACGAAAATCACTACACAGCATGTCTACACTCATGTCATCAACATGGATCAGGACGATTTTGGAAAAACACATTTTTGCCCTATTTGTGGAGATAAGCGACCTACGGTCGCTTATCTCCCGATTAGGGAGTCTTACTGGTAGGTATGTTGTTCTGTTTAAGAAAGGACACAGATATTTGCTGATTGATCTAAGCTTGAGATCATAACTTTTTGATTGATTGAATACTTTCTTAGTCAGAAATGTAACAACGCACAAGGTACAGTCAGACGGCTAAAAGGATAACACAAAAGGGCCCTGGACCTGTTAACATGTCTGTTTTCTCAGCTGAACTATTAGCCATTTTATGGGCCATGTGGTGGATCTAAAACTAAAAGCATCATCTGCTCAGATTCTGCGTCTGCTCTGGTGGCCTTGAGAGTTGGAAAGCAAAGGCCATGCAGCTCTGACCATGATCTTGAAGATTCTGTGCTGTACAGTGTGTATTCTTGGATTGACAAAATAAGATAAGATGTTTATTGTCATGGAACAATAACATACAACAACATTTTGTTAGATGAGCATTGATGAAATTAAATAATTTAGTGTCAGCAACAAAGCACTGATGAATCAAGCTGTCGAGCTGAAGGTTCAGTTAGGTTACAGAGGTAAAAACTACAACTCCAGTGGCAAAAGGAGTGGGGAGAAGAGCAGAGAGGCAAGCAGTAGCCTTTAGCCTACTTTGCTGTGCAACCATCCGTTACAAGTAAGAAGCAAATTATGAACTCTGGCAGAAGGGATGATGTTGTTTTAACCAGGCTGAGAGTGGGACATTGTGGTCTAAACCGGATACTTGAATGTCATAGATAAACATCCAGATGGACTGGATCAGTGTGGTCATCTATGTTGCATTGTCTCCATGGAGACAGTGCAACATGTCCTGTTGACCTGTTCTCATCATACAATAGGCCTAATTACTGAAGTGATAGGCAGCAGTTATTCAGAGAATTGTCATATCCGGGTGTCAGCTCTCAAGGAATTCTCAGTTGAGTCTATTTTTACACCTGACTCGAAATTTAAACCTATTGGAAGAGCTGTCGATTCAAAAGTATAGGATAAAACATTGAACCTCTTGTCAGTGGAGGGCAGTGTGACACTTATCAGTGTGCAGCCTACTGGAAACCAAAAGAAGAAGAAGAAAGCTGTCGTAAATGAGCAGAAAGAACGTTTCCGGTCTGGGCGCAGGCAGAAATAAGCCAGGCTCCAGCCTTCAAAATAAAAGTGCGGTAAATAATGTATATTTCAAAGACACAAATGTATTTAAAAGATGAGTACATGATGTATGTCTCTATACTATAGTGTACTTCTAATTGTCCTAACACATTTTCCAGGTTCTTTCAGATTGAAATTTGTGGAATGCGAGCTATTAAAGGCCACTTAACAAAATTAATTCCATTCCATTCCAATTCAATTCGTTCTACTGTAATCCCATAAAAGAGCTATCATAGGCTAGAGCAGGGGTTTATCTGTTTATTTTGACAGGACAGATACAAAGTATGGTAGGCTACTATATTAATGTAATTAATGAAAATATACCTGTAACAACTCACCATAAAAGTGCTATATAAAAATACTCTGTTGCAAGTAAAAGTCACAGAATTCAAAATATACTTGAGTAAAAGTACAAAGGTATTGGCATTAAAATGTACTTAAAGTATCAAAAGTAAAAGTAGGACTACTCATTTTGCAGAATTCCCATTTCAAGTTTTAAATAAATATAGTTTAAATAAATATCTTTTGAAAATAGCAGATCTACAAGCTCACAATGCGTTGCATCACAACTCATTGTGAGCCTGTAGATCTGTTATTTTCAAATTAAAATTGAGTACAAAAAGTGCCGTTTTCAGAATCTAGTTGGCCCTGGACAGCAGACGGCTCGCTGCGTCGCAACTTTGGAGACATGCACGCGTTCGGGGAGACCTGCTCTATCACACCACACTCTCCGCTAAGCGGTAGAGGTGTAAAATCTATTTCTGTTGGCTTTCCAGTGCAGCCACCAGGTCAAAAAAGTTGAAATTTTCAGACATTTTCAAACTCTAGTTGGCGCTGGAGAGCAGACGGCTCGCTGCGTCGCAACTTTGAACACACGCACGCGTTCGGGGAGACCTCCTCTACCACGCCACACTCTCCGCTAAGCGGGAGAGGTGTAAAATCTATTTCTGTTGGCTTTTCAGTGCAGCCACCCGCTCAAAAAAGTGACATTTTCAGACATTTTCAAACTCTAGTTGGCGCTGGAGAGCAGACGGCTCGCTGCGTCGCAACTTTGAACACACGCACGCGTTCGGGGAGACCTCCTCTACCACGCCACACTCTCCGCTAAGCGGGAGAGGTGTAAAATCTATTTCTGTTGGCTTTTCAGTGCAGCCACCCGCTCAAAAAGGTGACATTTTCAGACATTTTCAAACTCTAGTTGGCGCTGGAGAGCAGACGGCTCGCTGCGTCGGCACTTTGAACACACGCACACGTTCGGGGAGACCTCCTCTATCA
Organism: Nannobrachium achirus; assembly: GCF_963921795.1. Lineage (NCBI taxonomy): Eukaryota > Metazoa > Chordata > Actinopteri > Myctophiformes > Myctophidae > Nannobrachium > Nannobrachium achirus. The sequence continues at coordinate 34,588,223 of NC_137818.1, read as the reverse complement.
CACCACACTCTCCGCTAAGCGGGAGAGGTGTAAAATCTATTTCTGTTGGCTTTTCAGTGCAGCCACCCGCTCAAAAAAGTGACATTTTCAGACATTTTCAAACTCTAGTTGGCGCTGGAGAGCAGACGGCTCGCTGCGTCGGCACTTTGAACACACGCACACGTTCGGGGAGACCTCCTCTATCACACCACACTCTCCGCTAAGCGGGAGAGGTGTAAAATCTATTTCTGTTGGCTTTTCAGTGCAGCCACCCGCTCAAAAAGGTGACATTTTCAGACATTTTCAAACTCTAGTTGGCGCTGGAGAGCAGACGGCTCGCTGCGTCGCAACTTTGAACACACGCACGCGTTCGGGGAGACCTCCTCTACCACGCCACACTCTCCGCTAAGCGGGAGAGGTGTAAAATCTATTTCTGTTGGCTTTTCAGTGCAGCCACCCGCTCAAAAAGGTGACATTTTCAGACATTTTCAAACTCTAGTTGGCGCTGGAGAGCAGACGGCTCGCTGCGTCGGCACTTTGAACACACGCACACGTTCGGGGAGACCTCCTCTATCACACCACACTCTCCGCTAAGCGGGAGAGGTGTAAAATCTATTTCTGTTGGCTTTTCAGTGCAGCCACCCGCTCAAAAAAGTGACATTTTCAGACATTTTCAAACTCTAGTTGGCGCTGGAGAGCAGACGGCTCGCTGCGTCGGCACTTTGAACACACGCACACGTTCGGGGAGACCTCCTCTATCACACCACACTCTCCGCTAAGCGGGAGAGGTGTAAAATCTATTTCTGTTGGCTTTTCAGTGCAGCCACCCGCTCAAAAAGGTGACATTTTCAGACATTTTCAAACTCTAGTTGGCGCTGGAGAGCAGACGGCTCGCTGCGTCGCAACTTTGAACACACGCACGCGTTCGGGGAGACCTCCTCTACCACGCCACACTCTCCGCTAAGCGGGAGAGGTGTAAAATCTATTTCTGTTGGCTTTTCAGTGCAGCCACCCGCTCAAAAAGGTGACATTTTCAGACATTTTCAAACTCTAGTTGGCGCTGCTGGAGAGCAGACGGCTCGCTGCGTCGGCACTTTGAACACACGCACGCGTTCGGGGAGACCTCCTCTACCACGCCACACTCTCCGATAAGCGGGAGAGGTGTAAAATCTATTTCTGTTGGCTTTTCAGTGCAGCCACCCGCTCAAAAAGGTGACATTTTCAGACATTTTCAAGCTATTCAAGGCCACTTTACACAATGCCATTCCAATTCCATTTGTTCTACTGTAATCCTACCAATTGGCTGTTCATACACAATTTTCAAGTTTCTTTCAGATTGAAATTCGTGGAATGCAAGCCATTAAAGGCCACTTAACCCAATTCCATCCAATTGAATTCAACTCGTTCTGCTCTAATCCCATCAATCGTACCAATTGGCTGTACACAACACCTGGCCTATTAATACCCTTACATGTTACGGGGCAGATGTAATGGTATTTGGCTACTATATTATGTAATTTATGAAAATCCACAGTGTGTGTGTGTGTGTGTGTGTGTGTGTGTGTGTGTGTGTGTGTGTGTGTGTGTGTGTGGTGGGGGGGGGGGGGGGGGGGGGGGGGGGGGGTCACCATAAAACTGCAATCTAAAAATACTTTGTCCATACTATGCAACAAAACTCAAGATTTGTCCATACTATGCAACAAAACTCAAGATCAATGTAATTTTCTTATGTGGCAAGGTAAGCAGATCCCCTCCTAGTTCCTCCTACCAAAATAAATTTGACTCAATAGAATAATGAGAGTGAACCTCTCCAAGAAACATGACATGTCTGACCACAGTGACCAGTCAAATGATTAAATTCCTCATTCATTCACTGGAGTTCAGAAGAAATATATATATATATATTTATAAATGGAGAACATTTCAGACCACTTCACTACATTGTACTCACACGTTCATTGCACAACTCATATCATATTTGTAATAGCTACCAGAAGAATATTGTGTAATTATAAAACAACAACATATTAGTTGGTATGCCTTAATGGAGTTGGAAGCATATTTTAAGTTAGATGAGCTCAGCTTTTCACATTCTGAATATACCTGCCATTTCCCCTGGAGTAGTAACAGCAAAAATAATAAAACAGACAAACAATGGTATATTGGGGGAAATTATTAAATTCAGTAAAGATTGACATTAAATTCTCAATACGTGCACTGGTTTTGTAACCAGGACATGTACAATAGCCTTCTCAGTTCAGCATTTCCATCACCTGTGGTCAGTCAGTCAGTGCAGTGAGAATTGCAGTCCCATCCCAATGATATGATAACGCATGTATCAGGTGAGTTTTCTCTCTACTTTTTTAAGTAACGTATCCCAAAGTGCAGAATGTCAAGTTTTCAAAGGTATAAAAAAATATATTTTGAAAATAGAGGATCTACAAGCTCACAGGTACATACTGCCAATGTATTAACCTGTATGTGGATATATGAGGTTTATATTGTATTATTTCTACATTAATGTTTTTGTTGGGGATAGGAGCTCACTGTCTAGCCAAAACCTCTTCCATTTAGAGGCATACATGGGCTGTTGAACACCCTTTATGTCTGAATTGGTTAAAATAATATTCAACCAATGAAAAGTAGTAAAAAGGACTGCATCACTCCAGGGAACTATGATGGCCCACAACAATATGTTCTGCTGTTCATATAGAACCCACCCCCACCACCCTTTATCTGAGTAATTACCCCTATAACTGGGTGATTCACATATTGGGCGTGTTCACACATCATGGACACTTTATGCTAACCAGAACAGTAATGGGTGAAATTGATGAACGAGCAGGCACATTAAACTATCATCACACATCATCCACTGTTTCTTCCTGGCTGTGACCTTATCATCATGAGGTGACAAGTGACGATCGTTTAGTCTAGCATCAATTAGCATCGGTCAGTTCTCATTCGTGGGCTCAGAAAGTGGGTGGGGTCAACAATGTCTTTATATACTGACGTTAGCTAGGAGTGACTATTATTTCACTGTTACTTGCTTGCTTGTAACGTATGTGTTAACGTATCATGGGGTTTTATGGCCAGCGTCACCGAGTCCAGCAATGGCCTCTCTCCAAAGTCACTGGCAAGCCTCATCGGACTCTAATTCCATCACCAGATGTCATCGGCGAGAAAGAGGTGGGTTATTACATCATATGTCTCACAGTGGCACATTTACCTGAGTAGCACTATTGTGGACACTTTCAATGAAATTAATGCTTTTTTTTATTTTTCTGTGTTTGTGCAGTTTGTATTGGTTCTCGGAGACAGCCACCTTCGCTCTTTCGTTGATGGTGTCGTTGACATGCCATCAGGTAGGCTGGCATTTGGTTTCATGTCAACACCATCTGGAGACGCTGATGATCTACGAAGAGAGATATCCCATGCAGACCTGTCTGTCTCACCTGATGTAGTTTGCCTCATGGCTCCAAGTAACCAGTTGACTTCCAGTGCCACCATAGAACATGCAGCCAAAGCATTTGAAAGACTTCTTCAAACAGCGTTGCACAAATGGCACCAGGTAAGACAATAACAATAACCACTGTAATGTGACCAAATACATATAAAGTATGTATTTTCCCATGCAGACTAATATTATATTTCTCTCTTCTTATGTACAGGTATTTGTTCTCGATTTCCCCATCCGTCGGTTTGATATTCCGGATCAGGACATCTGCTTAGAGTATCAACAACATCTTAAAGATGAATTTCACAGAACTGCAGCTCGACTCGGAGTCCGCTACCTGTCTACTGAAAGGAACTTCCCTCTCTCCATGAGGTAAGGGGATATAGTAACTAGTAGTCTGAGTGGTGTAAGGTAACTCATTCATAAAAGCTCATTCATTCGTAACGCATTCATAAACCCTTTTTTATACCTTGGCTAGTTGTGAGCTTGTAGATCGGCTATTTTCAAACATTTTTGTACCTTTTCTGGCTGCATGAAAGTGATTGTTTTATATCATACATTTAACTGAATGCACTGTCTCTAATCCACCATGCAGCTGCCTCTGGTCGAAAGACAGAGTTCATCTGAGCGATGATTTCGGCATGCCTGTCCTGAGAGATCTTATCTGGCAGACATCCTTCAAAGTTCTACACGTGAAAATGTCTGAAAATGTCACTTTTTTGAGCGGGTGGCTGCACTGAAAAGCCAACAGAAATAGATTTTACACCTCTCCCGCTTAGCGGAGAGTGTGGTGTGATAGAGGAGGTCTCCCCAAACGCGTGCGTGTGTTCAAAGTGCCGACGCAGCGAGCCGTCTGCTCTCCAGCGCCAACTAGAGTTTGAAAATGTCTGAAAATGTCACTTTTTTGAGCGGGTGGCTGCACTGAAAAGCCAACAGAAATAGATTTTACACATCTCCCGCTTAGCGGAGAGTGTGGTGTGATAGAGGAGGTCTCCCCGAACGCGTGCGTGTGTTCAAAGTGCCGACGCAGCGAGCCGTCTGCTCTCCAGCGCCAACTAGAGTTTGAAAATGTCTGAAAATGTCACCTTTTTGAGCGGGTGGCTGCCAACAGAAATAGATTTTACACCTCTCCCGCTTAGCGGAGAGTGTGGTGTGATAGAGGAGGTCTCCCCGAACGTGTGCGTGTGTTCAAAGTGCCGACGCAGCGAGCCGTCTGCTCTCCAGCGCCAACTAGAGTTTGAAAATGTCTGAAAATGTCACTTTTTTGAGCGGGTGGCTGCACTGAAAAGCCAACAGAAATAGATTTTACACCTCTCCCGCTTAGCGGAGAGTGTGGTGTGATAGAGGAGGTCTCCCCGAACGTGTGCGTGTGTTCAAAGTGCCGACGCAGCGAGCCGTCTGCTCTCCAGCGCCAACTAGAGTTTGAAAATGTCTGAAAATGTCACTTTTTTGAGCGGGTGGCTGCATTGAAAAGCCAACAGAAATAGATTTTACACCTCTCCCGCTTAGCGGAGAGTGTGGTGTGATAGAGGAGGTCTCCCCGAACGTGTGCGTGTGTTCAAAGTGCCGACGCAGCGAGCCGTCTGCTCTCCAGCGCCAACTAGAGTTTGAAAATGTCTGAAAATGTCACCTTTTTGAGCGGGTGGCTGCACTGAAAAGCCAACAGAAATAGATTTTACACCTCTCCCGCTTAGCGGAGAGTGTGGTGTGATAGAGGAGGTCTCCCCGAACGTGTGCGTGTGTTCAAAGTGCCGACGCAGCAAGCCGTCTGCTCTCCAGCGCCAACTAGAGTTTGAAAATGTCTGAAAATGTCACCTTTTTGAGCGGGTGGCTGCACTGAAAAGCCAACAGAAATAGATTTTACACCTCTCCCGCTTAGCGGAGAGTGTGGTGTGATAGAGGAGGTCTCCCCGAACGTGTGCGTGTGTTCAAAGTGCCGACGCAGCGAGCCGTCTGCTCTCCAGCGCCAACTAGAGTTTGAAAATGTCTAAAAATTTCACTTTTTTGAGCGGGTGGCTGCACTGAAAAGCCAACAGAAATAGATTTTACACCTCTCCCGCTTAGCGGAGAGTGTGGTGTGATAGAGGAGGTCTCCCCGAACGCGTGCGTGTGTTCAAAGTGCCGACGCAGCGAACCGGCTGCTGTCCAGAGTCAAATTTGTGTAGGCTATGCACTCCAGTGAACAGCATTTATCCATTTATCATGTTTTTATGTTATTAAAATCTTTCTTTTTTTACACAGAAACCTAATTTGCATTTTGTATATTCGTTTAGATACTTAATCTATATTTTTAACGTCCATATTATGGCAAAGTATCCGTTTTTCAACGTTTTTCAATGGCTTTAGGGGTACTCTTATTCTGAAGAGATCGGCGCCGGATGCCTTATTTCTGCTAACGCTATTTCTGCTCATTTCACATAGGCTTTCAGGAAGAGCGTTGAGAGACAGTTGTAGGCTATTTACTTACCAGTCAACTACAGGTTGCCTCATTTTGAAATAAAAACACCAGCTTTATGGTATGTGTTCAAGATAAATTAAGGTATGACACTGCACCATTATAATGAGAAAGGTTAGATTTATTTATAGCTTTGTGTGATATAGTTGTCAAACTGTTAGTGTTAATGGAATGCTTGGACAAAAAAAGATATACTGTAAAAATGCTTTTAACTACCATTATTCTGCTACTATTTTTCAACACCTTTTACAGTAAGTCATGTCGAGACACAGAGAAGTGAACCACTAGCCTGAACTTTAAATGCCCTGCAAAGTTTTATCTTCAAATTTCATCATAATGGACTTTGGAACAAGTAGCCTATATGGAACAGCCTATGGCAAACCCATTTATTTTTTCAGATTGCAAGTCCAACAACAAAAATATAATTTTCCTAAAAAATGTTTGTTACTTTACTTTAAAATTCTTAATGTCCTCTTGCAAGTATGGATGAATACTTCCAACTTAAGAGTTGAGTTAATTATGAGGAAGGCCAGCAGTCCAAAATCAGACTTCTAAATCAGTGGTTCTCAAACATTTTCATGCCAAGGTCAAGGACGCCCAAATTAATATGTAGGCCTATTTGGCCGCAGACCCCCATCTGAAAATGTTTTGTGCCAGGGACTCTCAGAAGAGAAGTGCAACACTTGGTACAACACTTTTTTCTTATTTGTTGTGCGTTACCTTGTTATATACTATGTTATTCATTGTATAACAATAAGGTGCTTTAGAGATTTGTTATATAACTAAATGTGTGTGCTTCCAACAAACTGTGTTGTTTTTGCAACATTAATCCAGAATATTAGAGAGACACAAGTTGTACTGTGTGAAACACTGTGACAAACTTCAATACACACAATATCAGCTGTTTACAGGCTGCAACAGGAGGTAAAGGGTGAATAATACAGCTTTACATGTGGAAGTGGGGAAGGTTGTCTATATCACTTGTTCTCAACGTTTTCAGGCCGCGACTCCCCAAAATAATATTTGAATTTGGGACACCCCCTTTCTCTCTTCTGTTTCAGCGATGTGGTCTACTAGACTTGGGCAGCAGTTGGGCCGTCCTACACGTTCAGTGCTAGGGTGGTTGGTCAACAAGTTCCTAACCAGGCAGAACCGGCTTCTGGAGGAGAATGCAGTGAAGCTGTGTGGCATCCTACCTGCACACACAGTTCTAGAGCTGGGGCATGGGCCCGGTCTGGGACTGCAGTCAGCAGCCAAACTGCTCACAGACCCTGCAGGCCACCTCATAGGGGTGGATTACTCAAAATACATGCATCAGGTAACTAAGTAAGTAAGTAAGTAAGTCATCTGACGCATAGTGAGCTTGTAAATCAGCAATTTGGCGAAGATATTTGGTCTAAACTGGGTTTACTGGTGACATAATGCACATTATCATGTACTGAAGTGTAGGTGGCTGAAAATGCCACATTTGGAATCATCCCTTAACTATTTCTTATCTTGCAGACGGCAAGTGAAGTGATGAAAGATCTTTTGGCCAGTGGGAAGGTGACCCTGTACCACTGTGACGTAGCAGCCATGCCCCTGGCAGACAGCACCATAGACAGAGTGTTTCACTGTAACTGCTACTACTTCTGGCCTGACCTCAGGAAAGCTGCTTCAGAGATACATAGGGTCATGAAACCAGGTAGGCTATTTCTTTCTTATTATCACTACAGGCTTTTGTAACTACTATGCTAGATGATAGATCTATGCTATGTCTGAGGAGCCAAACAAAAATAAATGTACCTGTACACAAGATGTACCTGTAACAAGACCAGCGTGAGCCAGGTTGTTCCTGTTGGAATCATGGCGTTTCACCACATACTCACTGACTTGCTTGTAGCTTTACATCTATATCTTAGATGTGGATTTAAGTATTAAACAGAGAATTATATCTTGTTCATATAAAGTCTGCTTCATTATCCTCCTCTATGTAGTGCAACCTGAACATTACATTACCTTTCTTTCTTTTTCCTTTTTTTCCAATATCATTGTTTTTATTATCAACACATTAGAAATTCTTATGGTGTTCTCTCTTTCTGGAGGAGGGTTTCACTTGATTTTACACAACATTTCCTTTTGTTTAAACCTGTTCTTTTTGTTCTCCTCCTTGTTCCTCCAGGAGGCCTGATGGTGACAACGTTGAGACTGGACAGGATAGCATATTTTGCGTCTAAGCGGGTGATGCCAGGAGAAAGCTGGCGCCCAGAGGGCTACATGGCAGCTCTGAAAGACTCTGGCTTCACTGACGTCAACATGGATGACAAGCAGGACAGTGGCATCACATTTCAGACTATCTATGCCACTGCCTCAAAATGAGACTTTATGAAAGTTACCAAGTTCCAAATGATCCTGATGGTTATTTATTTTATATCCAGGGTTCCCACGGTCATGAAATTCCTGGAAATATTTTGAAATTAGAAAAATATTTTTCCAGTACTGGAAAAGTTTTGGAATTGATCAAGGGTCCTGGAAGGTCCTGGAAAAAATAGCTATGCATTGTCTTTGGTTATTGATTTTGTTAATACCTCTGAAATGACAAATTAAACATTGGTCAAATTGTCAAATATTAAAGGCATAAATTGTGAAAATAGCCGATCCACATGCTCACAACGCCTGCTCACAACGCGAGGCGTTGTGAGCATGTGGATCTGCTATTTTCACAATAGAAACGTGTTGTACAAAATTCCTCAACTCTTAGTGCTCATCAGGGTGGGGGGTCCCCAGTTAAAATATGATTATTTCGGGGGTAACAGCCTGAAAAGGTTGAGAACCACTGGCATACACTACCTGTCTTTGGGCATTGCGCATATAAATAGGAGTAACCGACTTGTTATTGAGCTGGAAACCTTGTATGTCCAAAACCATTACTTTTCAGGATATAGGGAAAATAACCATGTGTTCCAGGGGATCCAATGCAGTTATTATTCTGACACAAGCTCTTGTTTATACTTTTCATTAGTTAAATATTTCTAAAATCCACAGACACACTTAAACACAAAGCTTGTAGATGGGCTATTTCTAATAGGCTGTTTTTGAGTGAGACAGCGAAGTAGGGCATTCATTTATGAACAAACTAAAACATTGAAATACAGAGATAACAATGTTTTTGCCCGACAACAACGATATGTGAGACGAATCTAATCAACCATTCAAGGTATAAAGCGCTGTATTCTGGCAAACCTGTACAGTAACATGTGCCTAAATTAGTAGTAAAAAATGTGTTAATGTTTGTTAATAAAAAAAAAAAATCTAAATACTTTATATTGTATACACAGTAAATAATTATGTATATAAGGTATATTTATATATTGTTGTCATTTATGTTAAGTGACATTTAGGGCTCTATTTTGATTGTCTCGAGTACCAGCTCTTATGCCTTAACTTAAAGGCCTGTCCATAGGCCTACTCTCTCCGACCACCGAACCTTTCATCAGACAAAATGACACTTGCATCTTCTGAAAAGCATTACCCCGAACTCTCCGACGAAAACTCAGGTGGTCGGAGACAGTATGGACAGACCTTTAAGTTAAGGCATAAGAGCTGGTACTTAAGATAATCAAAATACAGCCCTTAAAGTGAGGAAAGAAGGACAATCAAAACAATTCATGTTACTATTACTTTCCATGCAGAACAATAATAATGGACATAATTCCCTGGCCAATAACAGTATAATTACTAATAATGGCAATAATAGTAGATGTTCTGGGACGGTGAGGTTTGTCATTTCAAAATATCAAATCATAACCTAACCCTCCAGCATACAGGTCTTTAGCCTGGCGGGCCATCCCTCATACTGCATTCACTCATTCCTCCTTCCCAAGGAACGATTGAGTGAATGCACAGTATGCGGCTGGCTGGCCAGTCTAACAGGTCTTAACCTATACATTATAGAATAGGTAAACACCCTACTGGATGCACACTGTAATCAACAAGAAACTGTCAAACACTTAATTGCAAGTAAGTAATAACATAAGGCAAAACACCTTTTAACTTTATAAAATAAACTGACTTCATAATATTTTATTTGTATTTATATTTTTCATAAGGGTTTAATACTCCCAGTCCAGTTGGTGGTGCTAATCCGCCTGTCTGTCACCTATTAATAAACAGAAGGGAAACAAAACAACTACACCACCCATAATGCATTTCAATAAAACGAAGGCGCTCTTCTTGACGTACGCAGAGGGAAACTCAAAACAGTACAATTTTGGTCCTCTCCTCCTCTCTCGTCGTACGACTCCACGAGATAAAGTTGCCGTGAAGCTATTAACATTTAATGAAGTGAAGAAAAACAGACATATTGGTTATCCAGGTAAACATTGAACACATTGGTCTACTCTGGACGTCAAAAGCTGAAGTCTACACTTTGTTTGCATCGCAAGGCAAGCCGCTGCACAACTGTAAACATTAGCTAATGTTAGCTGTAGCTTACGAAATAACTTTTAATTAGTGAATAGGTTCTGTTGTGACAGTGCGAATACATGGTACATTTAGCTGTGAACCCTGGTCCCTGACGTACAGTATGTTCATTTACAGTATGTTCATATGGCGTTCACTCCCATGCAAAAAGAAAAGTATGTACTATTTGGTCCAGTGAGCTCCGACCTAAACCTTTGAAATTGTCAGCTTTTTCCTAAATGTTTTTTTTTAAACATCTTCTATATATTCCAGATAAATTGTGTATGCAGTAAAATATTCACTGGACGTTTTTAATTTACATGTTTATGGCATACCAGCTAATGACAATTTAAAATCTCTCCAAATATAATAATACCAGTAAGACGAAAAGCACAATATGGGCTTAATATTGATGGCTTAAAAGGGATTCTATTGTATTGGCATTCCCAGATATAGGCTTAATATTGATGGGCATAAAAGGGATTCTATTAGTGTGGTTGCCCTAACAGGGCATCATCTGGGAATCAGATGTAGAAATCAGCTCCATATATGGAGATCTAGGTTATGATCCAGTCGTCTCCATGTAATGTATGGATATCCAGTGTTTGTCTTCGATGAGGTGATGCCACAAAAATGTGATGTCACAACAATGTCAACAATGTGATGTTCACAACAGGTCAGCAGCTATAGACATTGAGGCGTTACTCACAGACAAGATACATGATACGGAATGGATACGAACAAGATGTGCCGGAGTTCATAGTTAACTGCGACCTATGGTCGCAATTACACCAGATCACTCAAAACAAGGATTTATAATACAGAAATGTCAAGTTGTTTGTTTCCAGTGTTCAGTGGCTCACTGCTCCAGTTACCAGGCAGCAGTGTTACACGGGAAAGTGTTTTCTGCAGGTCTTTCAGTCCGAGTGTATCAAAGGGTGCGTTCGGAAATGCGCACCGGGTCTGGTTAGGGTTAGGGTTGGGGTTAGTTTTAGGCATAGTTTTACTGAGGTTAGGTTTGGGTTTAGGCATAGTTTTACTGAGGTTAGGGTTAGGATTAGGGTTGGGTTTAGGCACTCGCTACACTGAGCAGTGAGCACACACCCGGTGCGCATTTCCGAACGCACCCTTTGATACACTCGGACTGAAAGACCTGCAGAAAACACTCTCCCAGTGTTACACTTCCTTTCCCGTGTGAGAGTGACTTTTACATGTTGCTCATGTCCACCTATGTTCAGGATGCAGAGGATCTCCCGTCTGAAACGTGAGCTTCAGATGCTCAGCACAGAGCCTCCACCTGGGATAACCTGCTGGCAGACCGAGGGACAGATGGACGACCTCCGCGCTCGTAAGTATTGTCTCAGGTTAGAACAACATGAAGTACACAACTCCATTACTTCAAACTAAGTATAAATACTCCTGGGCAAATATTACTCCACTACAAGTGAAATTTGCTCATAATTTCTCAAACAAATTGAATTTCTTAGATGTTTAATTCATTCAGTATTCAAAGGTGTGTGTGTGTGTGTGTGTGTGTGTGTGTGTGTGTGTGTGTGTGTGTGTGTGTGTGTGTGTGTGTGTGTGTGTGTGTGTGTGTGTGTGTGTGTGTGTGTGTGTGTGTGTGTGTGTGTGTGTGTGTGTGTGTGTGTGTGGGTGGGTGGGTGGGTGGGTGTGTAGTTATGTGCATGCATTAGTCACAGAGGAATTGTAGTAGGCCTAGTAGCTTTTTCCCTAGAAAATAAACCACCTACTTACCTTAAATGAATCCCTTTTAGTGTTATAACTTCATCCTGAATGACATTGGTCAGCGAGACAGACTGAATAAAGAGAATATTCATTCACAAACAAACCAAAGCCCTCAAACAAAGAACTACAGTAATTTATTTTTTTCATTTCGAGGTAACATCATTCAGTCAGTTTTAAATGGGGAGGAAAAGAAACACACTTCTTCAGACAATGTAAACAATTTGTTGGGAATTAATTCTGCCATGGGCAGTTGCTTGGTCATAAAATCACCAATCTGGCAAGACCTCGTCAAAGAAAGGGGAACGGCCACTCAGTCTGTACCTCTTCCTTGGCGTAGCCATCATTGACTCTTGTCTCGAGAGATTGTAAAATCACTGACACTGCTACTTTGGTATTTACTCTGGTCTGTCAGGTTTTCTTAGTAAAGTGTTCCATCCTTTGGTTTGCAGAGATAGTCGGTGGCGCAGACACGCCGTACGAGGGTGGAGTCTTCTCTTTGGAGATCAAGGTTCCAGAGAGGTAATTTTGCTGACCAGAGTGCTCTGCACCTCATTGTCAAGTTCATGTGTATGCCTGTCACAATTATCATAGTCGTCTAATTGCAATTATTTGAGATAATTGCTATTCTTTTGTCATAATCATTTCCATGATCATGTTGAAAAATGTAAATACATAAATCAAGCAGAAATTGCCGATCTTTAAGATAAGCATTGTAAGCTTGTAGACTCTTAAGAAATGCGTTGTAAGCTTGTAGCTTTTTTATAAAATTAACTTGATTTGAGAAACAATTGCTTACATTTGTAATTGCGACAGCCTTATTCACATGTTTAATGTTTTGTAAAGCTGACCTACTCCTCCCTTTCCTTCCCTAGGTATCCTTTTGAACCCCCCAAGATGAGATTCTTGACCCCTATCTACCACCCTAACATTGACAACGCAGGACGCATCTGTCACGACGCACTCAAACTCCCACCTAAGGTTGAAACTAATATATATACTGCACAGTCCATGTTTTTTTTCTTTTCTTTTTTCTGAGTAACCCTGCACATGTTGATTAACAAGAACCAGCGGTTAAAATGCGGGACCTCATGTTTCTCCTTTGGGAACTGAAAGTAAGCTTGTTCTCTCTGGTTTAGGGTGCCTGGAAACCATCTCTCAACATCTCCACAGTGCTTACCTCCATACAGCTGCTGATGAACGAACCCAACCCAGATGATCCGCTCATGGCTGATATAGTGAGTCCAAACACGCACTTGACATTCACACACATCGCGCTGTGTTAGGGCATCGCAACATTTCTTTCTTTCTTCGGAATATCGTATACCTTTTCACCAGTTTTTCCATGATACACAGCTTGACATACAGTAAAGGCATGGTATAGGTAATGCCAGAAAAGCTTTGAGAAAAGGCTCTAAAAAAAAAAAAAAAAAAACTCTTGTCTAATCAAAATTATGATCTGATACTTTGGGCTGTCCTTGAGCAACTTTGGCGCATCTACAGTATATACACGTTTTTTATTTATTTTTTGTATCTCTCCAAGCATCTTCACAGTGCAGGACGATGATCTACCTAGTAAAAAAATAGGCAAAACATATTTTTTGAATATTTCAAGCTCATAGCAAAAGGCGTCTTAGTTGCCTGCAGCCACTGCATATTTGAACCTGACTTTTACAACAGTACAGTTTCCATGATTCAACCTTTAAAGAGGAAACATGAAGGCAACAGACTCTGGAATGGCTAGGTGAGTATTGTGGGACTGAAACAAGTTAACGATTAGATACATTAATTTTAAGTACTGTAAGTGTAAATTATTTGGTTGTGCCTTCGATTAAACAATGACTATCTTCACATGATCAGGTTTTACAGCAATGTGGTGCTTAAGCCAACCTTATAACACCTAGAGTTCTCAACAGGCCTGAAAATTAAGGCCCGGCCCTAACTGGGCCCTAACTGGGCAGGCCCGAAGCCCTACTAGTTGGCATACATTTTAGGCCCTACCCGGCCCGAAAACGTCGGGTTGGGTCGGTTATGGTCGGGTCTATCACAGAGTAATAGTAACTAGGGGTGCAACGATCCAGTTTTTTCTATTCCGATCCGATATATTAATTTGGCTATTTCCCGATAACCGATACGATACCCGATATTTACAGTAGGCTACATAGCAAAAAAAAAGAGAAAAAAATGCATCACCTTTCAATTAAAGCCATTTATTAATTGTAGGATAGGCTCAGTTAAAATAACAGAGTGCAGTCAGTGCAACTCTTTATATAAATTCTTCAAATAACCATTTAGAAAAAATATGCTACTTAAAGAAGATTCTTTTGGGGGGTATTTTTTTCCTGTATAGTAAGTGAATGGGTAGGTACAAGAAATCATTAAAAAGGAACCCCTTGGGATGATATTTCAGCTTGGCACCTGGCAGAATCTTAAAATATACCCTTTAAGGATTAAGAAAAAACAGGTGGCGAAAAAAATCCACCCTATGCATGTGGACCCCCCTTTCCTACTAGACTATTATGCAACTATTCGCCCTGCAGTCACACATTTCTGCGGTCACCAATGTCGGTGTAACCATGCATGCGTCTGCTCGACGCGTCCGCGACACACATGTTGCTGACAGACAACTTACTTGACAAGCTTGTGGACAAGAAACAAACAGCGATTGGATTTTCCGAAACAGACCCCCGTGAATTTAAAGAGAAAGGAAGAGCTTAAAACATTTGGCCATCCCTAATCTCTAAACCAAGGACCTGTTGCTTTGTTTGTTGTTGTGCCTCATGCACTACCAACCGAACGCTTTGCTCTCTGCCGTGCAGCCGTCAACTGGCTCGCATGCAGTGAAGCCGTGTCTCGTTAGACAAGAGTGGAGGAGCGACTTTGGAGGAGCGAAGTTGTGCTGGGATCATTTATTTAATAATTGTATGCTAAAAACATTTGGTCATGGGCTTACAATTGCGTGATTATATGCAATATGCCACCCTGAGGTTAGTTATTATTTATATCGGGACTCGGATCGGCGACGTTACTGTCCGATACCGATTAATTAATTAACATTAATTACCTTCATATCGGCGCCGATACCGATAAAATATCGGATCGGTTGCATCCCTAATAGTACCAGTAAGACTCCCTAATCGGGAGATAAGCGACCGTTGGTCGCTTATCTCCATAAATAGAGCAAAAATGTGTTTTTCCAAAATCTTCCTGATCCATGTTGTTGACATGAGTGTAGACATACTGTGTAGTGATTTTCGTGATTTTAGGGCAAAATCTGAATCGGCCTCATGGTGGCGCTAGAGGGCCATGTGAGAAATGAGGGGTGGGGTCTCCTCGCCGCCAAGGCGGACGAATAGGTACCTCTCCCGGTCGCTCCTAGCCCGAGTTACGGCATTTTATGTGAGCTGCAGTGGCAGGGGGTCCTCCACTGGGGGCGCCACCACTTTTGCATCCGTTCTGGAGCACCAGGAGTGGGTGGTCCCCGGGAATGCCCCGTGAGCAGCCCCGTTGGGGTGGTCATTTGGTCATTTTTGCACATTTGGTAATTTTTTACACCTGGGGGTCCCCCAGGGACCTGGATGTGTGACGTGTGACAGAGGGAGTGACGGAGGGACAGCCGGTGGAGGTTTGGATAGTGTGCAAGTAACTGCGACCTACGGTCGCAAACAAACAAATAAAAATAAAAATAATTTTTTTCAATGAGCCCGAGGCCCTACCCGGCCCGACTAATTAGCATACATTTTAGGCCCTACCCTAAATGTTGGTCGGGTTCGGGTATGGTCGGGTTCGGGCAGAAGTTGAGAACTCTAATAACCCCCCCCCCACCACCTCAATATAATTTCTAGTTTTTCTACTGTAATTAAGTTAAGTGCTTCTTTTTAAAATAGCGGCAATATCATCATCTAACAAAGTAATCCATCAGTGACAGCCCTACTCATACCATGTTTATATATTCTATATTTAAATACAGCTGTCAGCCTGTCACTAATGCTATTTAGGATTTGATATTTTTTTCATGTATAGTGCAATCCTGCCAAATATACACAAGTCATGCTGCAAAGTTAACATTGTCACATTTTTTAATTGCAGTCATCAGAGTTTAAATACAACAAACAGATATACTTGGAGAAGGCCAGAAAGTGGACAGAGAAACATGCCGTTCAGAAGAACATGGTAAGTAATTAAATTGGCATGATGACATGATGGCAAGTGTCTGATCAGTGATCAATGATCATTAAACACACATTTAATAGTATTATCCATAGAGTAACTGATTATGTAGTTTAACTGACTACCCACAAGGTGGTGCTGTGACTCCAATCTTCACGTAACCACTGATTGTCTCAATTGTTTTGTGCGGCAAGCTGACACTGTCTTGGAGTTGGGAGTTACTTTACCAACCTTAATCTTTCTACATTCCACACGTGACTTTTAAGTTTTAACATTTTACACGTGGAGAAACAGGAGTAAGCGTGACATTGTCTAAAAAGAAAATGTGTGTACGACTCTATGTGTATCTCTGCCTGTGCTCAGGGAGTTTTGAAGAGTGACAAGGAAAACACTCCAGACCAAAATGCATCATCCTCATCGTCATCCCGCAAGAGAGACTGCCAGAGTGGAGCGCCACAGGAATCAAAGAGAGCCTGTGTGTAGGTCTGCAACTCTACCTGTCATGACCTTGTCGAGACACGGCTTCTTCTCCTCAACCCTGCGACCATACTTTATATAATATATCCATCTGTTTGTGATTTTGTCCATTTAGGGTCTCATGCCTACTTACGTTTGTGTGCTATATGTTTTCTTCTTTATATGCACAAATATGTACATATTCATTAATGTGTAAGGCTACCTGTTGTATTTGGTAATGTGTGTCCAAATTATTAAAGAGTTTAACATTTTACGTTGTTGTTTACTATGACAGTAGTTGATGCATACCATATGAGGCTATTTATTTTATTCAATCATAAGTTTGACAGTTGTATATAAAGTATGTACATCCAAAATAGCAAGTCAAATAGTTTTTTTAACAAACTAAGAGGGTTTTATTTCTTATATAAAATTATATATTTGCTGTATATCATATAAAAAGGGAGACAAACACAGGGCTATAGTGAATCAATAGCATGCTAGTTCAGAGGTAGTTACATTGTATGTACATATTGCTAGCCTACTCTTAACAATCTGTAGAAAGACCCTAGCTACATCCCGTTGAGTCTGTGATGGGGATGGGACGATAAGCGATATTATCGTTTATCGTGATAAAAAACACTCACAATAATCGTATCATGGAGATTTAATTTATCGTGATAGTGTTCTCCGTCATGCACTGGGATTCACCTTTTATTTGCCGAGCTGCATATCCGCTACCATTTAAAGCCTCTATAATTGGTAAAAGGTACTAATAAACGTACTTGATACAGTCTCTTTTTGTCTCTGCCAAAAAATAGGCGATCTACAAGCTCACAACGCGTCGCACGTTCCGCCCCAGGATAATGGATTTTGATTATCGCGATAATATCGTAAATCGCAATTTCTTTTGTCACAATAATCGTGATATGAAATTTTCTTATCGTCCCATCCCTAGTCTGTGACTGTTTGCCTCAGGCTGGGGAGAGTTGCATATCATTTGTGTCAAAACCATGTAAACCGTATGTGCGATCTGTTTCCCGTTGTTATACCACAGGCAATTATAAGACTTCTGTGAAGTGAGAAATGTTAGCTTACTCTGGTAAAAAAAAAAGACCTATGCAGATAAATCCTTTATACTGAACCATAGCAATAAGAGATAGACCTGGTATTTAAAAAAACAACAACAAACAATATAATAACTCCACTTAAAAAACATGTAACCAAATAATCTATAACCTTTCTAAGCTGCATAATATCTCTTTTAACATCAACATAAACATTTACACTTTCAATATTCTACTGGTTCTACTTAAATTCCCCTTGCTAGACCACTGATTTGTCTCATGCTTAAATGTCCTATTATGCTTGTGGCTTTTTATTGGTGCTCTCCGTTTCGACCTGCGTCTTCAATCCTCTGAAGAACGTCCGAAATCGTCCGTGCTTTGATCTGTGATGCTGTGCTCTGCTGTTGTGAAGTTTCATTTTAAGCCTTTCTTTTTTTGCGAAGGGCATTTTGGTTTGCAGTCTACATGTCCAGGGGCACTTGGTGGTGTTCTCATAGACTTCTCTATAGTTTCACTACAGTCTCTGTGTAGACCCATTCTGATACAGGTGGGGGACCAATAACCCAGGCTCGGTCTCTGCTGCTGCTTTATGTACTGTACGTGTGTGTACTGTATGACGGAAAGTCCATATTGTCCCATCTATCCCTTGGGCCCAGATGGAGGCTCAGGGATGAGAAGTGAGAGGGGGAGGGATGGTGGGGTGATAGAGCGGACAAGTGTTGCTGCTTAGATCCTGTTCAAAGCTTTTCAGACACTCTTCATCTCTCAGGCTCCCTCTCTCTGTTCCCCTGTCTCTTCCCCTGCCACTGGGAGAGGGTGTCTGACAGGCGATGAGGGGGACCGAGGAGGAAGAGGAAGTGGCGGAGCAGTGGGAGAATCTGATCGCGTCCAGCTGGGGCTGGAGGAGGGAGGAGGAGCCTCCCCCGCCGTACAGGGCGTCCACGTCGGCGAGCGACACCTGTGTCGTCTCGGAGCAGGAGCTCTTCTCCGTCTCCACGGAGACCAGCGAGTCGAGCGTGCGGTCCCGGCGCAGGGGCGGGCGCGCCTTATTGGGGCGGGGCCAGAAGAAGAAGAGCTGGGAGTGGTCTCGCGTGAACAGGAGGAAGAGGAGCGGGTTTAGGCAGGACGGCAGGGGCTGCAGGAGCAAGAGGACGGATTTGAGCACCTCCTCCCCTAGAGAGAGGAGGCCCAGCAGGGAGCACAGGGAGAGGAAGGCTACAGGCACATAGAGGAGGCCATTCGTGAATATAAGCCAGGCTACGTGTTTGATCATGGCACAGTCCCACAGGCCCTCACACTCTCCTCTCAGCAGCTCCCAGTACAGGCGGATGTAGGAGCCGGTGACTATCAGCAGGCACAGGGTGTTCATCATGATGAGAGCCAAGGGGAAGCCGAGGGAGGAGGGGGGCTGAGAGGAGGTGGGAGGCAGGGGGGAGGGCAGGCAGAACGGAGAGGACCCGTACTCCCCTACTCCCACCAGCGGGAGGGAGGCCAGGGTGAGCGACAGGGTGAGGCAGAAGAGGGCGCACGTGCGCACGCTCCCGAGCGACGGCGACTTGCCGTAGGCCCGGGCGCACGTCACGCTCACGCCGCACTGCACGGCCGCCAGCGTCAGCAGCAGCACGCTCGCTTCGGACGCGAACACCCACACCCACCCGGTCGCCTGGCAGCCGGGGCCCCCCTCCCAGCGGGCGCCGTGGCGCCCAAACTCCCCCAGCGTGAGCACGTCCACGAGGGCCAGGGTGCACGTGCACACGCCCGTCAGCAGATTGGAGGCGCCCATGCAGGCTACGGTGAAGCGCAGCGGGGAGAGGTAGCCGGCGGAGCCGAAGAGTGAGAGGAGCAGCAGGGAGTTCCCCAACAGGGCCACGAGAGAGATGGACCACAGGCCCACACGCACCAGCCAGCTGCCCAGCAGAGACTCACAGGGACGAAACGGACCTGCAACAACACCAAGAATGATGCAAACCGTCAGCAATATATTAAAGGTAGTGCATGGGATGTTTCTTTGTTAAAAGTTGCCTTTGAAAAACTCTGTTAGAAATCAATGCTATACATTGCTATAGAGTAGACCATAAGAGTGCTTGAGCAGTAACATGGGTTTCCCCTGTCAACCAATCAGGAGAGAGTACCCATTTATTAGGTTCAATCTCAGTGTTCCAGTTCCAATTTGGTCTGCTAATTTCTTTGATTGATTGATGAATACTTTGTTGACAATTAGTGAAGATGCAGGCAGTACAACCATTTAAAAACACACATGGATGACACAAAAAGGCTTCTTTCCATTGTGGTCCATGAAACGGCACACAAAACGACTGGACAAAATGACTATGCAACATTTGTGTCTTCACTTCCAATTTCACTCATTTATCCTATATCCTGTATGAGGATGATTGTTATATGATTATAGAGCTATAAATAACAAATAAATCATTTACTGCACCTTACCAATATTGGACTGAGGCCGATTCTAAACATGCCTTCTAAATCCTGAAAAATCTCTGAAAAACTTAGGTCAAATATTTATAAAAATAAAATATATATACATGTTTTGTTTATACTGTACATAGCAACAACTACCCCAAAGGGGGTTCCCGTCTTAAATGGTTTAGAAAAAGGCCTTAAGGCATGATCTTGCATATCCTTCAGAGTGAAATGCACATGACACCTGCAGATAACAAGTGTATTCTAGGTTTGGTTTAGAGTTACCTGGGACAGGCGTACACTGAACACTGGTCTGCAGTTTGGATTCCTCTATTTCTAGCTGGAACTCTTCCAGATCCGGGTCATCTGCAATACAATGTGTTATGGTATGGTCAAAGACAAGAAGAATTGCCCTTAATGTTCAGTATGGCACACTGACTGTTCTGTGTGTGCATATAGTAAAAAGCAAGTAACCTGGGAAACAACAGTTCCTGAGCCATGTGGCCCATAGTGGCAGGGACCTATTTCTTATTTATTTTAGCGTGAGGCCCCCCATCCGTGATGTACCCCCCCTGAGCATGATGATGCTAGTAGCAGTATGTCGCAGGGACTTACCCCCAATCCAACCACTGATGCTGAGTGCCAAGCAGTGCTTTGGTACGACCCGGCTCTGTGTGTGTGTGTGTGTGTGTGTGTGTGCGTGTGCGTGTGCGTGTGCGTGTGCGTGTGCGTGTGACTGTGTGTGGCAGAAGGGTTAGAGGAGGTTGGAGGGGGGTATAGTGGTAATCAAACATTCCTTTGCGGTGATGAACAAATATATTTGAGAAACATAATTGGTGCACTCATAACTCTCATCAGCACTGTTTTGATAACAATTTAAGGTGTATAAATTCTAATCAGTGTTATGTCATGGTCTGTTCATCCTTTGTTATTGTTATCTTTCTTTTGTGAGCCCAGCCTTTGTTTCTTCTAAAGTCTAATTGTGTGGATTTAATAGTAGTAATGTCTGCTTAATTTTGGTTTAACAATGTTTATACTTTATGCCTACAGTAGGAATTTGTGGCGGGGTAAACATTCAAGTGTGTGTGTGTGTGTGTGTGTGTGTGTGTGTGTGTGTGTGTGTGTGTGTGTGTGTGTGTGTGTGTGTGGCCGCTGCCAGGTAGTTGTGGTTTAACTGAGGCTCTGACATGTTCCAAGGAGTCTCATGTCAAAAATAAAGACCCAGAGACATTGGCAGCGAGTGCAGACATCGGGCATTTTTCCCCCCTTAACTATTTGTATAGCACGTATGTACACCTGTGGAACAGTGATATGTGCGTATGGTGTGTACATTTGGTGTATTCTCTTACAGTGTGTGTCTGCATGGATCGGGTACATGGCTACAGTCCTCTTGTGTAAGTCTTCGTCAGCGTTTCCATGCTCAGCCTCCCACTGGTTGCCCGACTTGTAGCTGTCACAGGAGCCATACACGCAGCATTGGTAGGCATAGGGCATCTCCACCACCCTGGGAGGGGCACAGAAAGGCACGGTAAAGACATGTACTGCAGTGAAGACTACTCAGTAATAACAACTTTGTTACACTAGAGCAGTGGTGAAATTTGAAGGTCTCCCCTTAAATTTGACAGTGTTGCAAATGGAACCAAATGGACCCGTTGGGTTCCATTTGGTTCCATTTGTAACACTGTCAAAGTTACAGACTTGTAAGGGGCAATTGAGAGTAGACCCCCATAAAGGAACCTAGAGAGACCCTGAAATCCACTTTGAGAACCACTGCACTAGAGCAGGGGTCTTCAACGTTTTCAGGCCAGGGACCCCCAAACTGATGGGGAGATGGCGCAGGGACCCCCTACCTCGTAGGGTGGGAGTTGGGGCTACAACATAATATGGTATATTTATGTATAAAATGGTGTCGTGGACCCCCTGTTGAAGACCCCTGCCTGTTGAAGACGCCACACCAGCGATCTGACCAATATGTCTGAGGCCATAGTCTCTGGGACTTTGTCAGAGTACCCGATGTACCCGTCTGTCTGTGTCCATTTTATGCCCAAATATGGACAACCGGATCTCCATATGCTGTATGCCTTTATATAGGCATATCAGGTTTGTTATGTCTGAGTCAGAGTGATGTGGCCATGCTCCTCCCTATATATGGGCATATGGGGTTTGTTTACGGTTGTCAGAGTGAAGTAGCTGTGGTCCAACCAGTGATTCTCAATTTTTTAAAATAGTGGCAACCATCATTTCCTCACAAGAAGCCTTCTCAAAGTTGCCTAATGAAGGAAAAGATGTTAAAAACAAACTTGACACTGATGTAACCCCTTCCTCTTCTACCCCGGATTTGAACCTGTTTTTTTGCGCAAGTGCTGAAATTATCATTGAGGGGGTGGAGGTTGTGCCATCCAAGGAGTGTGTGTGCAAAGTTTGGCATGGATAGGGGCAACGTTGCGGGAGATAAGAGTAGGGCAAAAGTATGACGTGACTGGTGGAGCTTTTCATAGTAACTTGCGACCTGACGGTCGCAATCAAAAATCTGCTAAAGTTAAAGTAGTGTTACTGGTTTTGTGCTCAGAAGTGCAAGTACTGAACATAAAAAAAAGAAAACTGAGTTACAGCCATAGCTGAGTGGTTAGTTAGCCCGCCTGGGATGCCAGAGCCTCTGGGTGTCCCAAGTTCGATGCCATGCCAGGTCAGCAATCTGTCCATGTGTGTCCCTGAGCAAGACTTTGAAACCCTAATTGCTCCCTGAGCGCTGTAGAATGGCTGCTAATGGCTGACAAGATGGTTAAATGCAGAGGAAAATGTCACGCAGCGATACAGTGACAAAATAAATCACACTTCACACTAGAAAATACTGTTCCTGAAGAAACATTGTTCGCTCAAGTAGCACTGAATGATGATGATTTATGATGACGTACATATGTGCTTATCATTATATTGTCCAATCAGAAAGGGGACATACGATTACGGACAGGGACATACAGTACACAAAGTCATATATTGGAGCAGCTAGCACCGCTCCAAAACACCCCAAGGAAGTTTTCGAATCTATTCTATTCTATCTAACAAGCAGGGTTGCAAAGGTTCACTTAACTTTAAAAGTTCGGCTTTGAAAGTACATTTCCCCATTGCTCAACCTGCTTGCTAGCTAATTCATTTCACATTTCACATTATATTGTTTGATAAATTAATGGTTTGGCAAAAAATAGTCCTCAAAGAACATTCTGTTCATGAGAAGAGGCCTGCGCAAATAATCAGAATATTGACATTATTCCAATTACTTCCTGTTATTTTTCATAAATTCCCGTTAATTCCCATGGCAAGTTTCCACCTTGAATATTCCCAGAATATTGCAACCCTCCAAGAAAGACTACTACTTGTAATTAGTTATTAACACCCCTGGCAACAAACAGCACAACAGAAATGATTGCCACCCTTCGGGACCTTTAGGAAACTTAGAGCTCCATGAACCTGGGCTTGGGATGAAATTCAGCAACACATCCGTATCACCCGATTACGGGAAACATCGGAAATGCCAGAGGGCTGCGGTATCTATTTCTGTTGCACCTGAAATCCATCCTTGAAACCTCTCATGTCGTGACAGGAGCTAAAACTTGGTCAGTGTTTCTGAGCTTCTAAAGTGGCATTTTGTGGCGTGTATGTTTGTGTGTATACACGTACGGATGTGTGCAGGTGAAGGCGTGAAGCGATGATTTATCGGTAGAGTTCCATTTCAGACGCGTCTGTTGTTTAGGTCACGTTGACATCGCTGCGGGGACAGCCTGCCATCTCCGATTTGAAACCTAACCGCCATTTTTTTGACTTGACTGACTCTTGCTTCACCCTACAGTATACCTGGGCCCTAGGGGATGCTAATCACCGTGACGAGAACGAGCATGCATCTAACCAAAGCTTTGTTGGTGCTGGAGTTCAGGGATGGCTTGCAGGTATACAGTTCAGCTAGTCTGCTTTACACCTTGGCTGTCTTTGTTGTTTTGAGGACATTTGTTGAGAAGTGAAGAGGAAGGAACAATAATTCAACAGATGGAAAGGGTGGAGTGTTCACCTCACCTGCTGGGTGGAGTGGAGTACTTGTACAATGTTTCGTGCCTGCCAGCAGTAGTATACAGGCCCGAAGCGGCCAATGGGCTACACTGAAAAGTAGACCTGTCAGGAAACACACCTGTGCTTTGTGCAGATGTACCTGTGTGTTATCCTAGTTCATCGTACTGCTCTGGTCGTGTCCTTGTCTTTACTGACATTTCTTCTCCGCTGCCAATGACTAGTTGCCATTTTGCAGAAATAGAAGATTATTCATCTTGCTGTTTGTGACAGACTTATATGAGACGACTCGAGTCAGTTGTGTAAGAGAAAGACTACTTTTCTATATTGTGAAAGAACAGAATTGTGTGTGTGTGTGTGTGTGTGTGGTTACCTCATACGAGGGAAGTGCTCAGGGCTAAGTGGCTCATAAAGCTCCATGTTGCCCCTCAGCTTGAGGTGGGTGAGACTTCCCAAACCTCCGACTGGGACGGAGCTGAGCCGATTCTCTGTCAGATCCCTGTACGCCAGGAAGAAACATTGAGAGAGAAAGAGAGAGAGAGAGATTGGGAGAGAGAGGAGGCAGGTCAGGGCAAGTCAACGTTTACAATAGCCCTTTGAAAAGCCCATTCTTCCAAAAGTATTTTGATTGCAGATATTGCCGAGGGGTCATCCGCTGCAACAATAAGACGCATTTTTTTCTTTTTCTTTTAGATGTTAGAAACCGTTCAAAGAAGGCAAGTTTTATGAGATCCCCCTCCAGATAGCGTTTCCTTTAGATTCAGTGTATCTGCTTGTTTAGCTAAGCATAGTTTATCCAGTCTTCACACACTAATGCCGTTTGTATTGGCAGGACCTGAGACGAGGCTCACGGCCACACAGAGGGGCTTTTCAAATGGCAATTACATATCATTGTGCTCTGTAGTGCCGGCCAAGGACAACAGCTTCCCCCGTGGCACAGCCACTCAGGTATGGAGTGTTTGTGTAAGAACAGGGCTAGGACATAGAGCTTAACTTTAATTAAAGATACACAAAATCCCAATGGTACCCACTTGAGGAAAAGAGATGTACACTCACGAAGGAAGAAAGAGCGGATAGGAGGTTCCTAGTGTTTGTGGGACCGGACATGTATGGGTGATTCATACTCAGTTACCGGAAACAGCCTTTTAGATGTTTTCCGTGTGCGATGTGGCGTGCGTGAAGAATAAATCAATCGTTACTCACTGGGTAGATTACTTTTGCTGAAATTAGAGTAAAAAAGTGCTTCTGGGATCAGCGAGAATATATACTATAAAAAAGAGAGAGAGATCTGAGCACTCAAAAAATGTGGAGGAGAGGAAGTAAAGTTAAAACTTAGGGGGTCCTCAGAGTCACTACTGGGGGTCCTCCAAATCTTTGTGTGATAGAAACTTTTTTTCTCCTTTTTTACATTAACCACTTGAACCCGAGTGTCCATATTCTGAGAACTTTGGCCAAAAATAGCAGATTTACAAGCTCACAAGAGCTTGTAGATCGGCTATTTTCGGCCAAGAGATTTTGTGTAGAGGGGGAAACAGAGCAGACTAAGTACAGAGTGAAAGGTCAAGTTTATTAAGTATTGACGGTTCAAGTGGTTAAATATCTGAAAACACGAATTGACATGAATCCAAAATACACTGATGATCGTGCAGTCAAACCATGAAACTATATGGAGACTGCTTCATCTCTCTCTCTCTCTCAACTAAGTGGTCCTTGGCCTGAAAACCTTGAAGACCCCTGCTATAAAACAGCCGGTTAAGGTTTCGACCGGTTAAGGTCTTCATCAGGGCAAGAACGCGTTGGCTGTTTTATAGAATAACATTTGTTTTAACTTTACTTCCTCTCCTCCTCCACATTCTTCTTCTTTTTTCTTTTTTATAGGAAAATATGCTGTTTCATATTAAAACAGTGACTAATTTGTGTATCCCAAAGGTCAAATTACTCCCTGTGATTTAGGGGGATTAAACAATAACTTCAAGAACACATCAGTGCAATATCACAAATATGCCGATATCTCATTCGGCTGACCAGTTGAAACACTGTTTTAAACCCATGTTTCTGTAAAGATTTTGCTACGTAGTTACTGCACTTTGGCTTTGTAGGGCACAGCCCACTGGTGAATGTGAAGGTCTGCTTGTGCATTTACTCACAGTTTGATCAGTGAGTGAAGAGAGGCAAAGGCATCCGCGTGGATCCACTCGATGATGTTCCAGCTCAGATCACTGAGAGACAGAGAGATATGCATTTAGAGACAGAATTCTATACAAATGTCATCACCACTAGATGTCAGTAGTACCATGCCATGAAAAGGTTTGAATGTTGTTTTTTTGTCCCAGTACTCTGTATTTCTGAGAAAATGCGGAGGAATATTTATACATGTGTATGAATTACGATACGTATACAGTTATGAAAAAGTTCTCACAGAGCTCGCAGAGAGACGAGTTGCTGGAAGGTGCTTGACTCTATCCTCCTGATTTGATTATGCTGTAGGCCTCTGTTCCAGAAAACACACACACACACACACACACACACACACACACACACACACACACACACACACACACACACACACACACACACACACACGCACTGTAAGTATGCAGTTTCAAAAGTGTGGAGTTCAAGGGAGAGAAACATAATGTGGATTGATTGAGAGAATGTTGATTTTTATACTCACATTTCCTGCAATGCGGAGCAGTGGTAAAAGCTGGGCAAATCCTCTATCTGATTGTAAGACAGCTCCCTACAAACACACACACGCACGCGCACACACACATGCACACTTTGACCAGCTGTGGATTTAGGGCGTGGGAAATTATGGGGGTGACAGCATTATTTGAATCTCTGGGTGTTGCGCCGGCTCATGTGAGCAAGGCGAGAGTGTAGTAATAATTTTGGGGGTGATTGGATTTCACAGCGCGGCGAGTGGGCGATTGCTTGGGGGTACAGTCCCCCCCCCCCCCCCCCCCACCCCCACCACAGTTGGGTTTTGTGTATATGTTTTGTCACCTTGGTGTGTATGTGTGCTCGTGCACGTGTGTGCGCGCGTGCGCGCATACTCACAGCACTCTGAGTCGAGGCAGCTGCTCACACAGATCCTGGGGGAGAGCTGAAAGGCCGGCCCTAGTCAGCGTTCTGATGGGGAGACGGAGGGAAGAGAGAGAGAGAGAGCGCTCAGATCATTGTTGAGGTGCAGGCAAGCGAGAGTCTGCCCCGGTCCTGTGACTCTAACCTGCTCAGACAAGGGGCTCAGTAGATTGGCAAAAATCTGTCACTGGTTGGCATGACATGTTCTAAACCCAAACCATGCCCGCCTCTCTTCTCCACACATCTCGTTTCAGTGTTTTCTCCTCCTCTCCACTGCTCTTAACACTCTCCCTCTTTTTCTCTTCTTTCTCTTTCAATCTCTTATTTTTTCCTTTTCACACTTACAGTCCTGTCATTGTCCGTCAGCCTCAAATCCTCCAGTTGCAGGACCTCTCACATTGTATGTTCTGTGGATGGCTTTTTGTGTGTGTGTGTGTGTGTGTGTGTGTGTGTGTGTGTGTGTGTGTGTGTGTGTGTGTGTGTGTGTGTGTGTGTGTGTGTGTGTGTGTGTGTGTGTGTGTGTGTGTGTGTGTGTGTGTGTGTGTTGTGCGTGCTCGTGCTCGTGCTTGCATGCCTGTGTGGGATAAGGGAGACACTCACAATATTTCCAGGCTGGTGGTTCCTTTCAGGTCGGGAAACTCTCGTATCTGGGTCGCTCCGTTGAGGGAACTGTTGTCAGACAGGGAAGAAGGTGTCAAAGAACACACACATAACACACTGGCTCTCTTTCTCAGGGACACACACGTTCGCATCACATTCATGAACACACCACACCACACACACACAGAGAGAGAGAGAGAGCCTGTCTAACAGCTCATTTCAGCCATCATGCTTTCCTCCAACATCAACACAAGCTGTTTTGGCTGTCTCTCTAGACATCATAAGTCACAGCATTCAACATGCTCTTACAACACACACTCTCTTACCACATCAGCGCACTCGCACAGCAATACGGTAACACAACATCATTCAGTAGGCCATTACACATGTCCACCCAACTCTCACTGCAGAGAGACGGAGAGTGATTTAAACACTGTTTGGGCTGGCTCTCTGGAACGCTCGGTGCGCCGCTGACCATATATACTTACAGCGTGTGCAGTTTAGGTAGGAACTGGAATGCAGATTTCCCTACGAACTGGATGGGGTTCTCGTAGAAGTGACTGGGGAAATTAAAGAGAGCAAGAAATCAGATTCCTCCAGATTTGTGTCTGATTGGTTGGCCGGGAGAGTGTTGCTGTGCTTCTTGATGACAGACGACACATTGTTTATGGCGTGTTTGTCTTCTTGGTGTGCAATGTTGCATTGCAGTGGTTAACGTGTCTGTGTGTGTGTGTGTGTGTGTGTGTGACTGTGACTGTGTGTGACTGTGTGTGTGCATGTGTGTGTGTTAGGGATGGGACGATACGCGATATTATCGCTTATTATGATAAAAAAATGATAATCGTATCGTGGAGATTTAATTTATCTTGATATCGTCCTCCATCATGCACTGGGATCAATTCACCTTTTATTTGTCGAGCTGCATATCCGGTACCATTTAAACCCTGGTTTAAATTTTACTGGTAAAAAGGTAATTATAATATACGTACTAGTCTTTTTTTCTATCAAATGTCTTTGCCAAAAAAATTGCCCATCTACACTGAGCTTGTAGATCTAAAATTTTTTGGCAAATGTTCCGCCCAGGATGATTATCATTGCAATAATATTGTAAATTCGCGATTTCTTATAGGCCACAATAATCGTGATATGTCGATACTTATATCATGAAATGTTCATATCGTCACATCCTGTGTGTGTGTGTGTGTGTGTGTGTGTGTGTGTGTGTGTGTGTGTGTGTGTGTGTGTGTGTGTGTGTGTGTGTGTGTGTGTGTGTGTGTGTGTGTGTGTGCACGTTACACTCACATGGTCTGCAGTTGTGGGTTTCCCACGAAGGCCCTCTCTGGGATGGCTTTAATGTTGTTGTTATGGAAACCCCTGCAGACAACCGCACATACTACATGTCAGCCACACCATCACTATGCTTCTGTGTGTGTGTGTGTGTGTGTGTATGCAGGGGTGTCGCACCAAATTCTGGGTACAAGGATTCACTGCGGCCCCCCCATGAATGTTCTTCATAGGGGGAGGGGGTTTAACCCATTTAGACTGGGAACGCATTACAAGCTAGATCTGCTATTTTGGAAAAATCTTGAAAAAGTCTTATATTTCAAATCCTACGGTTTTTTGAAAACCCTATGTTTCCCATTTCAAAATATTCAGTTCCAGGGAGGGACCCCCCAGAAGCAAAATTTTAGTTACAAATGTTCGCTTAAAAAATACATATATTCAAAGATTTACACACATTTTCACGACTTTTCAAAAATAAAAAAGTGCCGCGCTGTGAGCTTGTATGTCTGCTATTTTTCAATAGCTAAAGTATAAAATAATTAAGGCCCATCCACCTTGGGCCCTAGTAACTCAGTCCCACTTTTCCCCCTTTTGTGACACCCCTGTGTGTGTGTGTGTGTGTGTGTGTGTGTGTGTGTGTGTGTGTGTGTGTGTGTGTGTGTGTGTGTGTGTGAGAGTGTGTGTGTGTGAGAACAGAGTGAGAGAGAGAGAGAGAGAGGAAGAGAGACATAAAGTGACGGCAGAGAGAGAGAGAGAGAGTGTTAGACGAGCGAGAGGCATGTCGTATGTCCTCATGTCCCACCTGTCGTTGCACAGCTGAAAAACATTTTAGGGCACATGAACTGTAAACACACTCTCACATACACACACGCACACACACACACGCACGCACACACACGCACACATACATGCAGGCATACTGCAGAACATCTGCTGAAGCAGAGGGAAATCTTAGTTTACGAGTTATGTGTGGAGTGGACGTGCGTATGTGTGCGTACATGCAACCAAGTGTGTGTGTGTGTGTGTGTGTGTGTGTGTGTGTGTTGGTGGGGGAGTGCAAGGCCGCACCTGTTTAGGGTGAGGGAGATTGTATCCGAGTGCCACATTAAAATCACTTAACGGGATTATTTGGGATAAGGCAAGTACGATAGTCATGTCAGGCAGGTGTGAATGTGTGTGTGTGGGTGCACGCTGCTGCGTGCATGTGTGTGCAACGTGCACGCTCGCTGCTGCACATGTGAGTGTGTGTGTGTGTGTGTGTGCATGCTGCTGCGTGTATATGTGTACTCACAGTTCCTGTAGCTTAGTCAGAGTCCTGATGGCCACTGGGAACTCCTGTAGATCATTATAGTTCAAGTCCCTGAGAGAGAGAGAGTGTGGGGGGGGGGGGGGGTTGATTGATTGAATACTTTATCAACACCATTTTGTAAATTGTACAGTGGTATGATTTTAAAGACATTTAAAGTACAATAATCGTTTCATTGTCAGGTGGAAACCTTGTATGTCCAAAACCGTTCGTTTTGTATTTATCATTTTAAAAATGATTTAAACTAGTGAAAATAGCTGATCTACCAGCACACAACAGCATAGTGTGCTTGTAGATCTTCTATTTTCACTAGTCTTGTGCCACAGTCTTGTATGATGAAGCAGGGCATTTTAAACTTGCAGATACAATGTTTATGCCCGACAGTTACGATATGCAAGACATCATCAACAATAGTAGCAAAAAACAACAACATATAAACGTGTAAACAGTTGGAGGGGGTGTTATTATACAGGGACCAGTTACAAATATTTTTATAAAATAATCGATGAACAACTTATTTTGGGTTGTCGTCGTTATAGACGAAAAGGAAACAAAAAGAAAAAAGTAAACATTCCACTATAAATGCACGAAATCTGTGTGTGTGTAGTCCATGTATCTCGGGAACCGTCCGTCCGACCTTCTGTGAACTCGACGAGCTCGTCACCGCCAGCCTAAGGGAGCGCCATGCCCAGCATCAGTCGGATAGGCGGATATTGAAATTGGTTACTCGAATCGCCGATATATCAAAAAATCCTCTTAAAAAACACTTTTCCATCATTCGATTTATCTTTTTAACAGTACTGTATACTGCAGTTCCCCGTCTTCTGTACGAGGCTGACAGCTGTCGAGCTAGAGCGAGGCGCGTTGACCCTTGACCTTAGCTGCACTGACCTGATTATTATGGTCTGTCTCCCATTAGTTTCCCAGAAAACACACCGGTGTGTCACCAAGGCAACAGGGCGGATCAAAACAGCCGCTGTACGGTACAGGAGGCCCCAAAGGTTTATCTCCTGTGTGAGTGTGTGTGCATGTGTGTGTGTGTGTGCGTTCACACGGGTGTGCTCACGCACACGCCTGCGCGATTATAGGCATGAGAACGTGTCGGCTGCACCTAAACACGCGTGCCTGTGTACAGTATGTACGTGCGTCTGAGCATTTATATAATAGTATTTAAATGTCCGCCTGCCTGTTTATGTCCCTGCCTTGTTTGTGTATCCCATTACATTTTCCGACAACTTCCTGGACGCGGCTCCCCTCACGTTAATGATTTTATAATACAAGTGTGTGTGTGAGATGGGGTGGGGGGGGGGGGGGCATATGCATCATCGTATGGCCTCTCATGTTTCTCCTGAGCGAGGCCGCAGTGTGAGAGATTACCAACATTACCAACATTACCAACATACCAACAGATTACCTCATACCAACGGAATCGCCACGTCTGTGACACCTGTCGCCCTATCCCGCCAACTCATCTCTCTCTCTCTCTCTCTCTCTCTCTCTCTCTCTCTCTCTCTCTCTCTCTCAAAGTCACGGCACTTTTAACACCCTATTCTAGTCCAGGGGGAGAAGGAGGGGGGGGGGGGGGGGTTCCAGGGCCAGGCACTTTAACTCCTTTTGAAAATAAATGTTTTTGAAACATTTTGGAAAAAAGAAAAGAAAAAGATAAATCATAAATCTCTTTTCAGATGGGGGTCTGCGGACAAATAGATATAAATGTAGGGATCCTTGATGTGAAAATATTTGAGAACCACTGTTCTAGTACACGGAGTCTCCAGCCCTCCATTTTTCTCTTTCTCTTCCCCCATCCCTCTACATCGCGTTCTCAACCTTTTCAGGCCGTGACCCCCAAAATAATCATATTTTAACTGGGTACCCCCCCCCCCACACCCTGACGAGCACTAAGAGTTAAGGCATTACATTTTGTATAACACGGTTCTATTGTGAAAATAGCAGATCTACATGCTCACAACGCCTCTAATATTTGACAATTTGGCCAATGTTCAATTTGTCATTTTAGAGGTATTAACTCATTCCCTGCCAGGCCCGATAGTCCCGAGATTATTCCAATGTCTTTCCCCGCCAGGCCCGATAGTCCCGAGAATTAAAAAAAAAAAAAAAAAAAAATCAAAAAAATTTTTTTTCAAAAAAATTTTTTGACCCCCAAAAATGGAGTAGGCATGATAGCAATCGCGAAATTGCATGTTTAACCCCCATAGCAACCCCATCTTTCAAGCATGGCAGCCATTTTGGCAGCCATCTTTGTTAAACATAGTGGCTGTTATCTCATGAATGCCTGAACGGATTTCCATTCGGATTTTTTTGTTTGAAAGCTGTGAGCAATGTGGACACACGTGGTGCATTATCTAGGCATGGGTGTGCATGATCCGTGCACACCCAATTACATGGAAGTCTATGGAGACGAATGGCAGGTGGGAGTACGGAGGTATGTTAAAATGGCGGTCAATGTGTTAAAAGGTCCATAAATTGTCACTTTGGAAACATGCATAAACCATCTATACATTTAAACTTTATGTTGGTTTATTTACTGTTGAGTGAAAAAACAATGTTGCACATTAAGTTAATCATCTGGGGACCCCACAATATCATTTGGGGACCCCAAGTTTGAGAACCCCTGCTCTACATCATCCAGACCAGGACCCATCACCCCACCGCTCTCTTGCGTTTCCCAGCATGGACAAATAATGTCTTTTAGATAGAGTGTTAAAGCAGGGATTGTCGTGTGCGTGCGCGTTCGTGCCACTGGGCAGGGAACGCACGTCTACACTGGCAAAAAAAGGCACGCATGGGCGCCTGGCGGGTGCGCGCGCACACCCGCTCATAAAAGGGAACACGTCATTTTCTTACACTTCAGCAGGCTGTTAAACAACATGTGTCAGAAACGGCGTGGTCACCAGACCACCATGAATACAGCAGCGGTCTGCCTAATTTTATCCACCGTCATATACGGCGACGTATAAATCAGGCTGCAGACATTCTCTCTGTCACTTTCTCGCTTTCCTTCTGTCTCTCCCCCCCAGGGACGTGCTGGCCATTGGGAAAAGCAGGACAACTCCCGAACGGCCTGTCCAGGCCGGCCATTAGGAAAAAAATAAAAATAAAATGTCAGCCTTCGTTCCATTTTGGGGCCTGGGCGGCCAACAAAGTAAATCGTCACTGTCGGGCAGAAACCTCGTATCTCCAAGTTTCATTTTTATTTAATTTTTTCGCAAAGCAAAGCCCTGCTTCATCATACAAGGCCGTCGCTCAAAAGTAGTGAAAACAGCAGATCTACAAGCACACAACGCCTCGCGTTGTCGGGTGTTTCCACCCGACAACGACGAAATATAAATCATGTAATTGGCCCACTTGTCACTTGTCATGATCTGAAATGGCAAAGTAGCAGCAGCGCTATAGAGAGAGATCTCTCTCTACAGCGCGCAATGAGGGCCTCTCCAACTCTTTTTCCCGGGCTGAATCAGGGGCCCAGCATGTCCCTGCTCTCCCTGTCTCCCTCTCTTTCTGCTCCTCTCTTCATCTCTCCCCCTCTTTTTCAGCCGTGACCTCATAACCGTAGGTAAGGTACAAGGTTTAGGATCGGAGCAAAACAAGGTTACGGCACGTATCCAGTGGAACGGCTCCTTTCTAGTCGAGCTGAGCTGAATTTGACCTCGGTTGATTACTCTTACAAAACAGGGAGGAATCTGTTGATGTTGCTTTGAGTTAATCAAAGGGGAATTTTTCATCTTCGCATTCCAATCCGTCATTAGATAGCTGCGGTTTTGCGCAGCCTTAAAGCACCTGCCTGGAATTACTGGGATGTTAATCAGGATTTTATATCATTTAGCCATATCAATTGCGGTTCATTATTCTAGGCATACGCTCCATAAATAAGACATGAATTTAACGTAATCCAACGCCCCTAAATGCGCTATGTCGCGCGCGCGCACACACACACACACACACACACACACACACACACACACACACACACACAGACACACTCACTGAGAAAATTGGTCTCACCCACAATATAACTGAGCCCTATATAAATGCACCATTTACCATTTTTAGCCCATGGCTGTCCCATGTGTTTATGTTACTGCTCTTGAGGTTATCTCTCTGTTAGTTCACTGTTTATCTTAGGGTTATGGTAAGGCAATGTGATTGGTCTAAACACTGGCACACCGATTGGCTGTTGATACTTTCTGATACTCTCTCATCATGGCGACCTGCTCGATGTTTGGGGAAACAGAAAAGGTAGTCATTTCACAATATGAAATGGAACTACTGCGGCACTTTGCGCGTGCGTGTGCGAGCGCATGTGTGCATGTCTACATATATATACTCACAGTGTCTCCAGACTCTGTAGACCCTCGAAGCATCTCTCCCCCATGCTCTGGATGTGGTTATTATGAAGGTGACTAGAAAAAAAAGGGTACAAATTTCAAATAATAATTGTAATTTAGATGCTGTGTGTACGTTAAGTATGTTATTTCGACAGATGCCACGTTCATTTGTTGACCTGGTATCCTATAGTTTGTATGGTTTGAGTTCAGTGTAGGTGTTTAATTTTCTCATATTATAACGTTTAGACTGATGGTAGGTTCTTGGTTGATCCTATAGATTACTGAGGCACTGCACTGTGTCTATACATTAGATGTACTACCTTGTGTTTACCTGCTTACTGTAAATTGCTCTGGATTAAGAGCGTCTGGTAAATGCCAAAATTGTAAAGAGTAAATTTGTGCGTGCCCTCCTTTCTTTCCCTTTTTACGACAGTTATACTATATATATATATATATATATATATATATATATATACTTTTTTATATATAAACTGGACAGTGGGGAGAGACTAGAACGAATCATTCAGTCAACTACCAGCGAGCGATTTCTGATTGAATATTGATTGAATAATTTATTTAGTATTATCAGAAATGTAAACACCATGTGGTACATTAAGACATTAAGGCTAAAAGCATAACACAAAAAGGTCCTGGGTCCATTGTGGTCAATTAACCAACATAGCATATAAATTAACACAATCATACATGTAATCAACAAATACCAGTAAGACTCCCTAATCGGGAGATAAGCGACTGTCAGGTCGCATACACAAACTTTAGAAGGTAATCGTAGCCAATCAGGAGGGAATATGGGGAATGGGACAAATCCATGTTGATGACATGACTTTAGAGATACCACTTTGGGTGATTTTATGGCAGAATCTGTAGGAGCCGTGTGCAAAAATGTGTGTATGTACAAAAGAGTACCTTGTGGTCTCTTTTCTGGATAATTCTGAAAGAAACCAGTGTTACACACTTTCCTTTAATGGACAGTGTGTCAGGGCATTCCACTTGGTGGCAGACTAGCAGAATGAGAATTCTCCCATGTTTGTTCTAAATTTGGGTGGCACCAGATCATGGTCGCTCCCTCTAGTGTTTGTTGTGGCTGTGGGTGTCACTCACTTTGGAGAAGCAGTTCGACAGGTATGAGGGTATTGCCGGTCTCTTTGAGGGTATTGCCTGTCTCTTTGACTCTCTTAAACACCAATGCCATTGACATTTGCTATGCCTTATTAACGTCTTATTAGAAACGTCACATCACCACCCAGGCTGAAGTTTGTCCCTGGTGGCATTGCTCGGCGGCTTAACCCACATCTTGACATGTTTGGGACGGGTTAAACGCTAAGAGGACAAACCTCTCCCCCCCCCCCCCCCCCCCCCCCACGGGCGATCGTGACATCTGATCTTAAGTCGATGAAAGACGGAGGCCGCCAAAGGGTTATTGTGGAGGGTAAAACCACAGAACCAAACCGCAGACAACAAAAGGGACACGGCATGTCACTTACAGCACGACAAGGGCGGAGAGGTTGGTGAAGGCGTGGTCGGGGATGTGTGTGATCTGGTTGAGGGCCAGCGTCATGGCCTGCAGCGACGGCAGCGAGTCCAGCGCCGACACGGGGATCTGGCTCAGCGAGTTGTCGTCCAGCCACAGGTGCCTCAGGGAGCGCACGCCCCGGAAGGCTCCCGCCGGGACCTCGGTCAGCAGGTTGGCGTCCAGACGCCTGGAGAGGAGAGAGAGTTTATTTAAAGTTTATTTTTAAAACCTTTAGAGTAGCCCGGTGGTTCTCAAAGAACTTGGGGTCGGGACCCCAAGTGGGGTCCCTAAATTATTTTGTGGGGTCCCCAGATGAATTGCTTAAAGGAGTAGTTCAACCCCAAAATGACTTTTTTCCTATTGATTACTCTTGCCATGGAGTTCAATAATATTTGTCGCATTCCAAAGACAAAAAATTGAATATAGTAAATTTACCCCCATTGATTCCGGATGGGGACCCGAAAGCATTTGGTCCCCATCCGGAATTAATTGGGGGTAAATTTATTGTAATCATATTTTTGTCTTAGGAATGAATCAAAAACCAAAACATATTATTGAACTTAAGTCTCCATGACGTGAATAACCAATAGAAAAAGTCATTTTGGGGGTGAACTAATTCTTTAATGCAAAAAAATATATTTGTCTCACTCAACGGTAAACAAACCAACATAAGTGTATATACAGGCTAGTAGAAGTGATTTCTTTTTTTACTCGAATCTTTGCTTCTGGGGTGTCCCTGGAACAAAATATTTTGAGATGGGGGTCAGTGGCCCAAATACCATGTGATTTTGCGGGTCCTTGACATGAAAAGGGAGGAGTGGAGAGGAAAGTAGAGGAGAGGAAAGGGATACCGACACAGAGGAGGTGAGCGGAGGAGGCAAGAGGAGAAGAAAGGAGGGAGGGGGTGGGCGGCGGGGGACAGGGTTTTTAGTCAGACAATTGCGAAATTGCTGTGTATTTACGCGGTGTGTGTGTGTGTGTGTGTGTGTGTGTGTGTGTGTGTGTGTGTGTGTGTGTGTGTGTGTGTGTGTGTGTGTGTGTGTGCGTGTACGCATGCAGGAGTGTCTGTGAGCCGTGGCGGTGCAACGCCTTAGCTTACAGGAAGGTGATTAAGAGAATTGCACTTTTTATCCCCTCCCGCTTTGATGCTCTTGTAGAACCTCTTCATTATGATTTACACTCAAGCTAATTAAGCTATGTATAGCTCTGCTAGCACAGACACGTCTGAAATGTAAGATCAAGGAAGGAAACGTTCACACACACACACACTCTCACACACACACACACACACACTCACACACACTCTGCACACAAACTCAGGCGCTCGATCGGCGTGACTGTCTCCCTCCTCTCTGCCGTGTAGGGATGGGACGATATGAAAATGTCATATCACGATTATTCTGAAAAAAGAAATCGCGATTTACGATGTTATCGTGATAATCAAAATCCATTATTCTGCGGCAGAACATTTGCCAAAAAATAGCTGATGTACAAGCTCACAGCGTTGTGAGTTTGTAGATCGGCTATTTTTTGGCAAAGACATTTGAAAGAGAGTGAAAAAAAAAGACTATCAAGTACGTATATTATAAGTACCCTTTACCAATTACAGAGGGTTTAAGCGATACCGGATATGCAGCTCGTCAAATAAAAGGTGAATTGATCCCAGTGCATGACGGAGGACGATATCACGATAAATCAAATCTCCACGACGCGATTATCGGGAGGGTTTTTTATCACGATAATATCGCGTATCGTCCCATCCCTTACTGCCGTGTTCCCATTCTTAAAGTCTGCCTATGTTGTTGTGTAAACGTTCCCCTCCTCTGCCACCTCTCCTGATCCATCCGTCCGTCCATCCATCCATCCCTTCTTCCTTCCTCCCTCCCTCCCTTCCTCCGTTCCTTCCTTCCTTCCTTCGAGTCTCTCCATCTCCAGTGGACCTTGATGTTTCCACTACTCAGACAAATGCCTCTCCAGTGTCAACAAACACGCGGCTGCTTTCATCTAGTTCTTTTTTTTTTTTTTTTTTGCTGCCAGCCCCCTTCGTCTCCTCCTGCTTCCATGCCTTCAAGCATGCGACCCAACTACCCTTTGTCCCCTTGTACCCCTCAGTGTCCACACAGCCCAGAGGCAGTGTGTTTGTGTGTGTGTGTGTGTGTGTGTGTGTGTGTGTGTGTGTGTGTGTGTGTGTGTGTGTGTGTGTGTGTGTGTGTGTGTGTGTGTGTGTGTGTGTGTGTGTGTGTGTGGACACTTGACACAGATGTGTGCTTGCGCACACACATGCACACCACTGTCCATAGTGATGAATGATCCCTTCAGGGCAGAGTTGACAGTCCGGGACCACTTCCTCCACCCTATTCTTCTTTCCTCGGCCTTTGGCACTCATTCATTCGTCTCCCCCCCTCCCTCCCTCGGGCCCTTTCTCCCGCACTCACTTTGTTTCTAACGTCTTCATTGATGCGCTTCTCGCCTCGCCCTCGCAGTTGCTCCGCTGCTTTTTTTTTTTGCTCGCACTGTGGTCGCAGGGTGACCCGCTCGCTGTGAGCTTGCAGATCGGGGTGCGCGACACCGCCGTGCGAGCGAGCGTAAAGCAGGTGTAACTCCTCGGTCCTCTTCCAAACATCCTCCCATATCAATCTTCTCCGCTCGCTTGAGTTTCTTTGATTCCGTCGGCCCCCCTTTGGCTCCTCCGCAGGCCTCCGCTGCCCCCCCCCCCCCCCCCCCCCCTCGGAGACTCCCCCCAAACAAACAGCATCATCAAAGTGAAATCTGAACTTGAACTGTGAACCCTGGGCTCTGCCCCTGGGGATATTTTCCATCAGGAGAGGCAACTATATACACCGACAGATGCACACACATGCGTGCCTGCGCGTGCATGTGTGAGAGTACGCGTGCGCGCGGCGAAGCGCAAACATTTTCATCTCGTGCGTGTACTCCCGGCAGTGGGACCTCTCGAGTCTGTGCTTTAAAAGCAAGCATCCTTGTGTGTCCTCCGCCTCTCATTGCACTCTACCTGTGGACATTGTGTGTCCTCCGCCTCTCATTGCACTCTACCTGTGGACATTGTGTGTCCTCCGCCTCTCATTGCACTCTACCTGTGGACATTGTGTGTCCTCCGCCTCTCATTGCACTCTACCTGTGGACATTGTTTGTCCTCCGCCTCTCATTGCACTCTACCTGTGGACATTGTGTGTCCTCCGCCTCTCATTGCACTCTACCTGTGGACATTGTGTGTCCTCCGCCTCTCATTGCACTCTACCTGTGGACATTGTGTGTCCTCCGCCTCTCATTGCACTCTACCTGTGGACATTGTGTGTCCTCCGCCTCTCATTGCACTCTACCTGTGGACATTGTTTGTCCTCCGCCTCTCATTGCACTCTACCTGTGGACATTGTGTGTCCTCCGCCTCTCATTGCACTCTACCTGTGGACATTGTGTGTCCTCCGCCTCTCATTGCACTCTACCTGTGGACATTGTTTGTCCTCCGCCTCTCATTGCACTCTACCTGTGGACATTGTGTGTCCTCCGCCTCTCATTGCACTCTACCTGTGGACATTGTGTGTCCTCCGCCTCTCATTGCACTCTACCTGTGGACATTGTTTGTCCTCCGCCTCTCATTGCACTCTACCTGTGGACATTGTGTGTCCTCCGCCTCTCATTGCACTCTACCTGTGGACATTGTTTGTCCTCCGCCTCTCATTGCACTCTACCTGTGGACATTGTGTGTCCTCCGCCTCTCATTGCACTCTACCTGTGGACATTGTGTGTCCTCCGCCTCTCATTGCACTCTACCTGTGGACATTGTGTGTCCTCCGCCTCTCATTGCACTCTACCTGTGGACATTGTTTGTCCCTGACCCAGAGTTCAGGATGAAAGCGGCGGAAAGGCCCTGCAACATTCTGGACCGCTCTCTCGGGCGGAATAATAATGAATCCTCTGGGTGGACCTGCCAGGGCCCATAGAAGGTACAAACGGAACCAGGAACATTCCACAGAAGCCAATAAAGCAGCAGCTATTTCCTGTCTGTCACATCAAAGACAGAGGTCCCGATTTTCAGAAAGAGAAGTGAGTGAAAGAGAGAGCGAGAGAGAGGGAGTCCTGTGCGAAACGATCCAGCAGATTTCTGGATTTTTACTCCACTGGTTTCCTGCGAGCAGATGGTCAAAACGTTATGCACGGGGGGAAAACTTACGAGGACCGAGTTTCACCCGCTATTGTTTCAGAACGAGGTTATACGTTGGCCTGGATTCTGGCTCGGAACTCGGATCCTAATGCATCTGTGGTAGTGAGCCCTGACATTTGTTTTACGTCCGTGGCAAGATGAACTCAAGTTTAGGCCTTGTGGTGCATACAGGGGATTGTAGCAAATTCCTTGTTGATTCAGCATAAAGCAGAGGTCTTCAACAGGGGGTCCGGGACCCCTAGGGCGTCCCCAGAGTTACTACAGGGGGTCCTCCAAATCTTTGTGTTATAGAAACCTTTTTCTCCTTTTTTATATTAACCATTTGAACCATAGTGTCCATATTCTAAGAACTTTAGCCAAAAATAGCAGATCTACAAGCTCACACTGCGAGGCATTGTGAGCTTGTAGATCGGCTATTTTTGACAAAGAGGTTCGGTGTAGAGGAGCAGACTAAATACAGAGTGAAAGTATTGACAGTTCAAGTGGTTAAATATCTGAAAACACAAATTGACATGAATCAAAAATACACTGATGATCGTGCTGTCGAATGATTAAACTATATGGAATGTATGAACAGGTTGTGGGAGTCCCTGCTTCCTCTCTCTCTCTCTCTCAACTGAGGGGTCCTTGGCCTGAAAAACGTTGAAGACCCCTGCTATAAACTATTATGAAATTATGTCAATTTAAACCTCGGTAAGGAAAAAAGAGACGAGTCATGGTACACTGCACTCTCTGTCATTCTCTCTCTCTCTCACTCTCTTGCTCTGTCTCCGTTCTCTGTTCACCTGGTGTGTTTCATGTCAGTGTGAGGCGCCGACAAGCTTCTCTCTCCAAAGCCCTTCCAGTAATCCTCCTCCACTGGGCTTATCATTACGGTAATGACAAGGTGCGTCTCTGCACTGTCTCCGAGTGTGTGTGTGTGCGAGCGTGCGTGTGCGCGCGCCTCATCACCTGAGACGTTCTCGTTGCGCTGGGAAGAGAGAGAGACCACACGCAAACGCTCACATGCGGTCGGATGAGCTGGCCATTAGCGCGCAAAAAAAAGTATCCAGTGCTTTTTGTTATTTTTTTTTCCACAGAGCACAATTTCACTTGCCCTGTTTGATTGTGTGTGTACATACTTCATGTATGTACAGACAGTATGTGTGTGTGTGCGTGCGCTGTTGGTGGCATAGGGGATTACTTAGTCATGTCCTGTCCTCTGCAAAAACATCAACAAACGTGTGTGTGTGTGTGTGTGTGTGTGTGTGTGTGTGTGTGTGTGTGTGTGTGAATTATGGAGAAAATGACCTTGCGGATGTTTACAGGGGGGAATTATTAATTTTGGAAAACAGGGACAGAGTATGTCTGTGTGTGGTATACTGCTGCGCCGTGAGGAGGCGGGTTTGGGTGAGAGGAGTCGCAGACGAGGTGGTCCGCACGCACGCACGCACACACACACACGTGCACGCATGCACACACGTGCACGCTGACCCTGCAGATGAGACAATTAGGCCATCAAACACTCTCATTAGCCAAGGGGATAGCGTTGTGGGTGGTGCATGGGAGAGAGAGCGAGAGATGGAGGAAAGCACAGCACAGGAGAGGAGAGGAGTGGGGAGCAGAGGAAGAGAGGAGAAGAAGGGGGAACTGATGGAAAATGGGGTTGTTTCACAGCTCATTGGAGATGCTCTCCCTGGCCCTGCAGTGTCTGCTCTGCTGTTTCCCTCATGGCTTCCAGATGCTGCCAAGAGGAGAACCGCCGCCGATATATAGTCGGTCGGCTTGAATCCCTTCCGACCTCGAGGGCTTGATGTACTCTTGTTGGTGCATAGTGAAAACAGCCGATCTACAAGCGCACCGCGACGCGCTGTGCACTTGTAGATCGTCTGTTTTCAGGTTGGGCGATGCTGGCTTGCAGCGCGCACGCAGCTATACGTCTGCATCAAAGCTTTCGAGGCACAGCGCAGAAGCCCCACTTGTGGCAGACCGCGGTGGGTTACGGTCTGTTATATGTCAGTGGTGCTCTGTACGTTTTGTGTGGCGGTCGTCGGGGGGTCGAGACGTGGGTGGGTGGGTATATAGAGGGCGTTTTTATTCCCTGGCTGGCGGGTTTATTGGGAGAACGTTCTCGGCGCTTAAATTTAACTCTTGAGAGCGTAAAAATCGGACCCAGGGAGCAAGGGTCCATCCATATGGGTCCATCTTTGTTTTGTATGACAAGTTGGGGCTTAGTGGACACACTTCGATTTGTTTGTTGTGTGTGTGTGTGTGTGTGTGTGTGTGTGTGTGTGTGTGCGTGTGCGTGTGCGTGTGTGCGTGCGCGGCTCACAGGGAGAGAAGGTTGGGCAGGTCCCATGTGGCGTCATCAGGCAGTTTCTCTAGCTGGTTATTTTGCAGCATCCTGAAAAGAGAACATACAGTATAGAGGTGAATAGGACTGCACTACCAGGTATATAAGAGAAAACATATAGAGGCGAATAGGATTGCACTATACCAGGTATATACTGTATACTGTAGCTCTTGAACTTGACCATGATATGATGACCATGCAGACATATCGTGGTCTTTTGTTCTCATGTTTTTATTTACTAAAACTACACTACCACAATGTTAAAAATGTCATTTAGAAAGCATTTCATTTAGACAGATGCTAGGGTCATTGTTTAACTTAGCCTGGAACAAGACCAATCCGCCTGGGCAAAAAAACTTGCCCTTGCGGGTCTGGCCCCGCTCAATTGGGAACCAATTTCCTCTCCCCCAAAATTTGGGGGACCAATTAGGGCCCAGCATTGGTCTGGTCTAACCAATCGTGTCCAGAGCGTCCATATTCGAAGAACTTTAGCCAAAAATAGCAAATCTACAAGCTCACAACACCTCAGAGTTTTGGTGTAGAGGGGAAAAAGAGCAGACTAAGTACAGGGTGAAAGGTCAAGTTTATTAAGTATTGACAGTTCAAGTGGTTAAATATCTGAAAACACAACTTGACATGATTCCAAAATACACCGATGATCGTGCTGTCAAAAGA
Organism: Nannobrachium achirus; assembly: GCF_963921795.1. Classification (NCBI taxonomy): domain Eukaryota; kingdom Metazoa; phylum Chordata; class Actinopteri; order Myctophiformes; family Myctophidae; genus Nannobrachium; species Nannobrachium achirus. The sequence continues at coordinate 34,544,629 of NC_137818.1, read as the reverse complement.
TGAAACTATATGGAATCTATTAACAGGTTGTGGGGGTCCCTGCTTCATCTCTCTCTCAACTAAGGTGTCCTTGGCCTGAAAACGTTGAAGACCCCTGTTGTAGGTAAATACTGTACTTCAGTATAGTGTATGTGGGTAGTAGATGATGGGTTTCTATCAAGTAATAATGATGAGATGCATCATCTCATGTTGGAGGGGGTCCTCCTCACGTGATGAACAATAGGTACAGAGTGTGTGTTTATGTTTATGCTCGCACACATCAGGCAGAACGAATAATTCCTCGGTATGGGGAAATCTGACACAAGAAAGGACGGGCCAGTGAGCCTCCTGAAGAGAACCAGAAAGAGAGAGAGAGCGAAAGAAGGGCAGAGGACCGGAGAAAGAGGGGAAAGAGGAGCTCCTTGGGTGGGCTGCTGATGTCATTCTCTAAAGAATGGAGCAAAAAAAAAAAGAAATGAAGAGGAAGTGGGGAGCAAACAATACCTCTCTCTCTTTCCTCTCCCACCCTCTCTCTTTCTCTCTCTCTCTCTGTCTCTTTCAAGTTTTTATCACGGCGAGTCGTCTGACATCAGAGCGTGAGGCGTACAGTCGCCAGTGTTTCGGTCACAGCAGCACCGTTATGTCTTTATCGTGGCATCATGGTGCCACAACACACCAAAGCATTGTGTTGGCGCGCGTGCACATCTGTGTGTGTGTGTGTGTGTGTGTGTGTGTGTGTGTGTGTGTGTGTGTTACTATACTTGTGAGGGTCAAATGTCGCCACAAGAATAGCAGAGTTTGAGGAATAGAGATTGTGAGGAGGACGATTTTCCTGGTGCCCAGTCTGCCCACAAGAAAGCAAATTGTTTAATGGTTAAAAATGATTTGGGGAGTAACATAGCCCATCCACACTGCCAGCAACGCGTGGCGAGCGATGAAATCTCATTAAAATGCATTTGCTTCAATGAGACATTCCTGTTTTACCGCAAGCGACTTCCACATCCTGACCTACAGTATATTCGCCCGCAGAGGGGTTTCGTGGCCATGTCCTACCCACCAAACACTTTGAATTATTATTTATCTATTGGATCGGTTCAGGCTACGTCGCAACGCAATGGCCGATACTCCATATTAGGACAGTTTGTGCTCGCTCGCGGGCAGTGCGGATGAGCTGTCAGGCTTTCCAATGGGAAAAGATTCAGGATCAGGTTGCAGTTAGTATTGGACATTTAGAGGTTAGGTTTAGGGGTTGGAGTTAGGCCTGATTCATACTAAGTTGCATGCTTCTGTTGTGCACCAAAAATAGCGGATTTAAAGTTACGAATGTTGTTCACAAAATGCTGATGTCCTCACCACAAGTATAGCTAATACAAGTGTGTGTGTGTGTGTGTGTGCGTGCGTGCGTGCGTGCGTGCGTGGCGGCTTTGAAATGCCTTAGCTCACACAGAGTGCAGTTATTATTGCAATTCACCATTTTCTTATGCGTGTGAAACATGCCTGACGTCTCACAGTTTGTGTAACCAGTTCAACAACAGAAGTCCATTGATGTGTTGTTTTTGCTTTATTTTGAGACCAGCAGAGAGACGAGAAACTGAAGGGCATGCGATCTGTTAGTATCTGTTCGCATTCCGGTCGGTGGACCCACACCAATGACATTTTGATGGCATCTTTTTTTTTTTAATTTTTATGGAGTGGCTCTGTCGTCTGTAAGAGGATTGTGTGCGCGTCCGGACCGATTAGCTTTACATTGCTTGTGCACATTTCCAGTATGGCCAAAGTAGAAATGATATAATATCCACAGTATGTATGTTCACAGTATGATTCATATACTTGAAAATATTTCACTTAAAATTCTTACAATTAGGTGGGGACCCAGTCACCCAAAATGTGAGATGACCTGTGATGTCATGCCGTACTTTTTATTTCTGTTTTATCTATTAGTTTGGTCATTAAGGTCCACACAGAATGAGAGGCCTGCTCTAGATAATAGATAAAACAGAAATAAAAAGTTCTGCATGACATTACAGGTTCAACCCTATTCCTTGAGCTTTTGGGCCTGTGGGTCCTTGACTAAATGGAAGTCAGTAATAGGGCTGCGGATCGGACTGAAACCTTGGCCCAGATTTGGTGTCATTGGTCATAGACGACTGACACCATACTGTAGATGTCAGACATCCCAGATCCACATCGGAGCCACGCCGTTCCCACGTGTCCCATTTATTTCACCATTAATTCTGATAGTGACAGTGAGATACACGGGAAATGTGACGCAGTTGGGAACTTGGGATTGGAACCCAGGCCAGCTTTGGGAAGGCCTTATTTATGTGGTATGTGCTCGTACCAGGTGAGCATTCATAATAACACGTCACTGAAGCATCCATTATTACCAGAAATCCACATATTTCTAACAGTAGCCTACAACAGGACCAAAGAAAATCCCCACTTGTAATCACTTTGAAGCGCTAATGGAATTGTCTATTGTCCAAGTGATGGTTACAAAGGTGCAACGTGTCTGCTGCTTCCCTTGCCATATTGCACATTTTCTCTTTCACAACGCGTCTCTATTGACCCTGTCTGTGTAATTCACAGTGACGTCTCGTGGCTCTCGGAGGGGGAAAGAAAGGAGCTCTCTGCTTTTAAAGGGTTTGGGGTGAAGCCTCCTATGGGATGGTTGGGGGGGGGGAGATGATGACGACATGATGAATTCGGTGAATTCTATCTGTTCTTGTTTCAAAGAAATCCCTTACAGGCAGCCTCAGGGAGCCCGGCTCAGGGTTCGTAACCTTGGCTGTGTGTGTGTGTGTGTGTGTGTGTGTGTGTGTGTGTGTGTGTGTGTGTGTGTGTGTGTGTGTGTGTGTGTGTGTGTGTGTGTGTGTGTGTGTGTGTGTGTACTTGTAGGCTATTGCTATACTTGTGAGGGCCAAATTTACCACACAGGTATAGCAGAATACAGCCATGTAAAGTAACTAAGTACATTTGTACAATTATGAGGTATTTGTACTTTACTGGAGAGTTTCCGATACTTTTACTTCTACTCCACTTACTACATCTCAGAGGCAAATACGTTTACTCCACTACAATTATTTGAAAGCTTTAGTTACTTATGTAGATTTGGATTATTATTACAAAACTTGCAATAACCTCTTTACAATCTATACATTTTGTCCATTTGAAAATAGCCAATCTACAAGCTCAAAATGCATTGCGATGCGATAGATCTGCTATTTTGAAAAGATTTTTTTTTTGTCAAATAAGTTTTATTGCCAACAGATTATCAACAACGGGATGTATCAGTTATCAGATTAACAATTTTCTGTTTTAGCATATATAAGAAAGAAAAGAAGAAAAGATTTTTAAATGGGACTAGCCCTCTGCATAATGAGTACTTTTTCTTTTGATACCTAAAGTACATTTTGATGCCAATACTTTTGTTCTTTTATTCGAGTAAATTTTGAATTCTGGACTTTTACTTGTAACAGAGTATTTTCTAGATAGCAGTATTGATACTTTTACTTAGGTAAAACATTTGAGTACTTTTTCCACCACTGATATAATATGAGAAATAGACGTGAGGACCATTTTCCTGGTCCTCATACAGTAAGTGAAATGTTTTTTTGCTGGCTAAAACAGATTCTCACAATCAGGAAAAACATTTCAGGTTGGGGTCAGGATAAGGCCTTTAGAGGTTAGGTTTAGGCAATAGATCTACAAGCTCATGTGACGGATTGTGAGCTTGTAGATCGGCTATTATCGTTTTCACAGTTGGCCAAAAATCTTGAAAATGTCAATCATAAAATTGCTGTTTTGTTCTGTTGATGTCCTCGCAACTACAGTAATACAACCCTGTGTTTGTGTGTGCACGTATATACGTGCATGTGCGCGTGTGTGTGTGTGCGGTTGCTCCACACTGACTGCGGTCAGTGTGATACATTTCACTTTGACACAAGGGGGAATCGGAGCTAATATATTGAGGAAGGAAACCGACGGTTCAGCCACTCTTAGGTCACAGAGACTGTGTGCACCGCGTGTAAGCGTCTTTTAGTGTGTGTGTGTGTGTGTGTGTGTGACTATATGTGTGTGTGTGTGTGTGTGTGTGTGTGTGTGTGTGTGTGTGTGTGTGTGTGTGTGTGTATATGTGAAATACGTGTGTCCTTTTTCCCAGTAATGACATAATATAGCCCAGGACTGGTTCCCTCATTCCGTCTAGAGCTCCTTGGAGGGTTTCACAACACAAGGTGAAAGAAGATCAAGTCTAAAACGCTTGGTAATCCCCCAGATTTCCTCAAATTGCAAACCTCAAGTCTCTAGCTAAGTTTGTGTTCGATGGCACAGACTTCTTAAGGATCCCTTTCAAAGCCAGGGACCCAAATTGAGAAATCTCGCATCGTGCCCCGGCCGCCGCGCTAACACCCAAAGCTCATGAAAGTGTATTTTTTGATTCTCGATGTTGTCATGCGCCCACACTAGAACTGTGCCTTGCCCACGTTGGTTCGGAACGTCCCGTTCCCTCATTAGAGGTGGAAAAAGTACTCACATTTTGTACTTAACACGTTGCAGTCCGAAATAGAATGGTGGTTGGTAGATTAGCCGTGAAATTTCTATTATTGTATTGTGATCTGAGACATAATATTATGTTTATAAACATGACCCCGCAGCCCCTCCATCTTGAACAGCGCCGCTGTTTTTTCTTTTTTTTCCCCCCCCAGGCCAGTAACTCACCATGATTTTCTCGATCTCCGTTGGGATAGAATGGGGGTTTTGGCCGATCGTCGATGTCCCCGTGCGTTTCGCGTGCGCGATCCTTTCACGTAAATGTCCCCGCAAATAGTCCATGTGTGACTGAAGAACAGAACTGAAAAGTTTCGCTAGCATAGCCCCAAGCATGGCTGCAGGAGGAGCTCGAGTGTGTAGACAGTAAACGGATGGGTGGAAGGTGCCTTGGAGAAGGAGAGGCGCTGACGTCACCTCTGCTTCATGCACGGTCTGCATGAGCTATCAGTGCACGAGTGGTGACTAGGGAAGGTTAGACGATCGCCGATTTTCGGATCAAAAGCTTTTATTCCGGTTTTAAAGACAAAGTCCGGGAATGTACGACGTGGCTGAGAGTCCCTGGGGGGATGTGCGATATAGTACGGTTTTAACATTAAGGGGCTCCCTTGCAATACTGCACTGTTAATGTACTCCGTTAGGGTGCACACACACCAAAATACCCATGAGAGTGGAATCCACATTCCGCCAATGCATTTCAATGAGACTGGTGCGGTTTCATGCCAGTAGAGGATTTCTGCAAAAAATGCTCAATTCTCATTGAAATGAATTGGCAGAACGTGGATTCCACTCTCATAGGTATTTTGGTGTATGGGCACCAAAAATTCAAAATGTAAAAAGTAAAAGTATGAAAGTATTGGCATCAAAATGTACTTAAAGTACCAAAAGTAAAAGTACTAAATGTACTAAATAGCAGATCTACAAGCTCACAATGCACACGTTGTGCGCTTGTAGATCAGCTATTTTCAAATTCCCCTGGTATAAAATAGGGCTAAAGTGGATTAGTTTTATAATATAATTTATATCTGCAAAGTAGCTAGTAACTAAAGTTTTCAAATAGTTATAGTGGTGTAAAAGTACAATAATTGCCTCTGAGATGTAGTGGAGTACTGAACACTGGAAATACTCAAGTAAAGTACAAATACCTAAAAACTGTACTTAAGTACTGTATAAGTAAATGTACTTCGTTACTTTACACCACTGCCCCTCATTAGAGGCCCAGCCTATCGTTAAGGAAAACCTACTGTGATTTCTACCACCCCCTCCCACCCCCTCCTATACTTTCCCCCTTACAGTATGTTAGTGGTTACGTTCCACTTTTCCACGGACGGAGCGATCAGCAGGTTTTGGTGGCAGTGGATCATAAAGCCAGAGGCAGACTATGTAAAAATGTTAAAATGGGGTGTTAAGAGAGGCAGCTTTGAATGGCCGTTTGACTGATTTTCGTTCTTTTTTTTTTTTTTTTTGTCACTTGTTCTAATCTCTGTGGGTGGTGTGGCTGGGAGGTCCCCTGAATTACACCTGTGTAGTGTGTGAGTGTGCGTGCGCTCAGGCGTGTGTGTGTGTGTGTGTGTGTGTGTGTGTGTGTGTGTGTGTGTGTGTGTGTGTGTGTGTGTCTGTGTGTGTGTGTGTGTGTGTGTGTGCGCGCGCGTGTGTGCGCGCGCACCTTTTAAATAGGGCTTATTTGGAAGCATAGGAACTGCATGCGGGGCAGGTCTCCCCCAGCTCATAAACTTTAACTGCAGTTAATGATGCGTGGCCTGTGTGTTTTATTCAAGGCAGACGCAACCCACCACCACCACCCCCCAACCCCCCCATTCGGATGGAGTGGAACAACCCACCAGGGAAGGAGGTTTGAACCAGAGCAGGATTGTGGGGGGGTGGTGGGGGTTTACTTACAGAACTTTGAGGTTGTGGAGACCCTGGAGAGCATGGCCCGAGATATATCTCAGCTGGTTCCCTGAGATACGCCTAAGAGAGAGAGAAAGAGAGAAGAGAACAAAAGAACAGAAATGAAATTTAAGCATGAGCACCAAAAGAAAAATCACAAGTCTCATAAGAGAACTTTGTCCTTTTTTGCTTCGATCTGAGGTCCTGGAGTGAAGTCCTGTATGACTTCATCCTTTTTGGTTTTCTTTTTGCTGCAAGGGGGTTAGCGTTAGGCCAGTATGCAAATAACAATATTCTATTCCGCTCAGATGTGGTCTCTCTCTCTCTCTCTCTCTCTCTCCCTCTCTCCCTATCTCTCTCCGAAACTCTACCCATGGCCCACGGAAAGGCTCTGATGAGTGAGTAAAGAGTGAATTGATTAAGAATGAGATTAGTTAAACAAGTGCAGCGTGATGTGAAAGTATGCGTGTGTCTCTCTAACGTGCGTGCGCACTTGTGTTTTTATTTAGATATCTATGCACATGTGTGTGAAGGCATGTGTCTGCCGGCGGCGGCATGTGGACAGCGGGCGTGTGTGTGTGTGTGTGTGTGTGTGTGTGTGTGTGTGTGTGTGTGTGTGTGTGTGTGTGTGCCTACGTGTGTGTGCTATTTGCCCTGTCCTTGAGGCAAATTGGGCCGAGTTCGGGGGGCCTGGAGGAGAGAACGAGGGAAGAGAAAACCACACGCATAACACACCCGCAATCCAATCAGTTTGTTTATCAAACACAGCACCTAATGGTCATTTTGTGTGTGTGTGTATAAGACGTCCAAATAAATAACGTTCAGTCCAACGGAGCAAACTATCAAGGTCACAAGCTGGAAGCGCAGTTTAAACACAGATTTGGTCTTCACAGCGCGAGACCACCCACTTCTGTTAACACACACGCACGCACCAACACGCACAGGCACACACACACACACACACACACACACACACACACACACACCTTCATGCACACACACACGCACGCACGCACGCACGCACGCACGCACGCACGCACACACACACACACACACACACACACACACACACACACACACACACCTTCATGCACACACACACACACACACACACACACACACACACACACACACACACACACACCTTCATGCACACACACACACACACACACACACACACACACACACACACACACACACACACCTTCATACACATACCACTCACTCATAGTCCACACCTACACACCGTGGAAATCAGCTCACTCATATCCCTGTGTAGCAGGGGTCTTCAACATTTTCAGGCCAAGGACCCCTTAGCAGAGAGCGAGATGAAGCACGGACCCCCCTCTACATATTGTATAAATGTTGTGATGGAGATTCTCATCGATTTCATAGATGGATTCATAGACTTGTTTGACACTGTAGATCTGCTATTTTTGTCTGCAGTTCTCCTCAGAGTGTAGGGATGTGAGGGTTCATTTGTTCATCAATAATTATCCTATCACAATTTGGTGGCCCCCCTGCAGTAACTCTGAGGACCACCTAGGGGCCCCGGTCCCCCTGTTGAAGACCCCTGCTGTGTAGGAGTGGTTCTCCAAGGCCCTCTTTTCCACCAAAATAACTTTGGTTCTAGAACTGGTTCCATTCTAGATTCTTGGAACCTTGGGGCTCTCGCGGAGTCCGGGCACGGAACCGGCTTGCGTTTTCCACCAGTTCAAAGCAGAACCCACTTGCCCCAGGTTCGATTCCAGGCCTGGCATTTCAAAGTGTCCATTTAACGGGAGAAATTCAGTCGTCAATGGCAGTTGCAGTCTCACTTTTCTTTAACCCATTCAGGCCGGGTACACATTTTTGTGTATGGGAGGGGCTTACAGTACATGTACAGCAGGGGTAGGCAACCTTAGGCACGGGTGCCAACATTGGCACAGGGGAGGGTGGTCGCCGGGACACTGGCAGAAGAGTGAGAGAGAGGATTTTTATTTTTAAAAACAAAACTTTTTTTGAATGTGGTCAATTAAATGAAGTTAGCTAATGAATAGCTAATTACATCTTGCACAAAATTCTACATTCATTAAAACTCTGAACTCTGACTGGGGAGGGAGTCAGGGAGATAGGTGGTTTATTGCTCTGGGTCTAATGATCCTTAGAACAATGTCCTGCCAATCAAAATATGTCAACATATTTGTCATTAAAAAATGTAAATGTGGTCAATTAAATGAAGTTAGCTAATTTATAGCAAATTACATCTTGCAGATAGTACTACATTCATTAAAACTCTGAACTCTGACTGGGGAGAGAATCGGGAGATGGATTATTGCTCTGGGTCTAATGATCCTTATAACAATGTCCTGCCAATCAAAATATGACAAAATATTTGTCATTAAAATGTACCGTATGTTTACATGGCACACCGACACTCTAGAAAATAAAAACGTGGCACTTCATTTCAAAAAGGTTGCTGACCCCTGATGTACAGTATGTATCAACATATTTGTTTTTGTAGGCTCATTTCTGATTTGGGCCTAACTATAGGTTAGGCCTAAATGGGTTCTGGCTTTTTGCCTTTTTTTATATCACATCTTTTTTTTATACTTTATTGAGTCCGCCGGCATGCAACACATTAAATAATAATTTCATTGTCACTGCTCATTCACATACATATCGTCACATGCCATGACCCTTAGTGGTATGTCACCTTCTCCATAGAGTACATGTCCTCCATTTTTTCCAACCATTTATCCACCCTGGGAGGTTCCAAACTTTTCCAGCCCCTTGATATTTGTTTGAGTGCTGTAATTCTCATAATCCAAAAGAGATATAGATCTCTGCTCTGCAGGCTTTTGGGACGTGTTCCCAGGAGTATATTATGGTTTTGTAAATTTAAAGCTCTCCCAAATATTTGTTCTATTATTTGTGTGACTCTTGACCAGAAAGTTTGTATTTTGGGGCATGTGAGAAAAATATGGGTATGACGTTGACTGCACACCACATTATATCACATCTGCATCTTCCAAACATGTAGAATAGTGACACACCCACTTTGGTTCCCAGTTCAGGGCAAAGTCATCTTTGGTTCCAGTTCTGAACCAACTTTTAGGGTTCCGAACCAATCCATTGTCAGTGGAAAACTCAGCTGGTTCAAAATGAGTCTGGAAAAAATAACAAAACCGGTTCAATACTGGTGGAAAAGATTCCAAAGTGTATTCCAGGGACTCTCTACCAAATGGACCCATTGATTTGGGTCCATTTGGTTCCATTTGAATACTTTCAGGTGTTCAGGGAAGACCTTGAAATGTAAAAGTTTGGAAACGATTACTTTGTATAGCACACTAGTCTTCTACAGCCCTGGTTTTAAACGTACCCTTTTTCCATGCCTGTGCCACGCACCGAAAATAGCGGATCTACAAGCTCTACAATGTGCGACGCCCGCCACACAACTAAGCATAAGTGCAGGATCCCAGGTGACACGCGTCTGGCACGTCAGCCGCGTGTCAAGCAGCCTACCTCATGCTGAGCGCTTACATCAGTGCCAGGCTGCCAGCATATCTTTATAAAAGGGCCTTCTGGGCTTGCCAACCCACTATCACCCAGATGGCCAAGGACTATGGGCTCCCAACGGGGCTGCCGCTGACATCCGATACTCATGTCAACATGTCTCACTCTTATTGCTGTGTGCGGTGGTGGACCACTCAACCCCAGCCGCGCCTGCCAAATCTCACACTACTACAGACCCGTTTAGAAGCCTTATGGAGACTTGTATCTATCTCGCAGCAAGCTCGTATATAGAAACATGCGCACACACACATACGTAGAGTGGAGTATAAACTGATTTGATCTTCATCCAAGCCATTGTGAGGCCATTTAGTCATGGTTCTCAAACCACAGTCAAAACGCAGTCAAACAGACGTTGACTGCACACCACATGATGTCTCAATATAGATTTCACAGAAGATGGAAGACACAGATGACTCAGGAATTGCTCTGCATTGACTGCCGTACTTTGGCCCCTCAAATCCCTGTATTTATCGTTTCTCTAACTCCAAAATAACGAGAGAGCTTAGAAGATTTGGTGTTTTGCGGGATCTGAGCATATGTGATAAGGCCTAAACTGTTTCAAAGATGCCTCCGACTTTCACTCATAAGCAGGGCTGCATAAAGCCCATTTGTTGCCCCTCCGAGGATGATATGCCTGCTACTTCAATACAAATTCAGTTTCCGCTATATTGCGCATAGCCAGGCGCTGGGGACCGTTTCAAAAGCTACTTTTCCAGAGGTAACAGTTTCAATAGGCCTTGCTGAGGTCCTGACACCAGTAAAATAGATCTAAGCCTCCATTCCTGCAAAGACCCTCAAGTGCCTTCTTTTTAAAAAATTCAAATCCAATGATTAGTTACAGATGCTATACGGGACGGAAAAATAGATACAGGTAGCTGCTAAAGAAAAATAAATGCCTCTTTCTGCGGGGGGAAATATAAAGGGCCAATCATTTTAGAGTTTTAGAAAACAAACAGTGTAGTTAAGGCCCACGGTACAATCTGCATATCCCACTGCCAACCATCCTGTCTCTATTAGTTGCACCATTAGAGCCAAAACAGCATCGGCAGCGAGAATCATGTATCTTGCGGGCTTTGTTTGTCAAAAGGATAATTATGTCGAGAGCGAAGATGGAGTGAGAGCGCGTTGAGGAGAGAAAAAACATTAAAAAGGAGGAAAGAAAAACGTTCAGACGTCCTTGATAGGCATCGGTAGAACAACCAACAGTTGCCACTGACCCAATATTTCCATGATATCAGTGTCTCTGTGTATTTATGTGCACTCGCGCGTGTGTGTGTGAATGTGTGTGTACATACTGTATGAGTGAATGTTCCACACTCAACCTCCGCGAGTCTTTCCACATCAATCTCATTCCCGTGAACGGCGCCTACACTCTTGACAAGCAGCGGTTCCCAAAAAAAAAAAAAAAAAACGCTTCCTAAATTGACTCGGGAGGACGGTTAAAAAATCGCCCCGCTGGGGATCTCTCGGGGTCTAAATATAAAATGACAAACTCCCGACATTACTCGGGAACAGACTAACTGAGCTCCAGTTAAGTGTAAAGGACCTTTTCTTTGACGATGGCTGGCCAGATTGCTGACATAGAAACATAGGTTTTTCAAAAAACCTTAGGATTCAAAAGACACTTATAGAATCGGGTAAAAATTCGAATTTTCAAGATTTTTCAAAAATAGCAGATCTACAAGCTTGCAGCGCGGCACTCGGTGCCACGCTGTGAGCTTGTATATCTGCTATTTTTCAATAGTTAAAGCATAAAATAATGATACACAATAATATGTACCCGTTCTAAATGGTATAAACTAAAAAAAAGAAAAAAAAAAGAAAAACGCTTCCTAAAATGACTCGGGAGGACGGTTAAAAAATCGCCCCGCTGGGGGGACCTCTCGGGGTCTAAATATAAAATGACAAACTCCCGACATAACTCGGGATCTTATTGACTTGACGCGTGGTGAAAGAAATAACAGAGAGGGCCACTTTTAGTTTTTTTAAAAGCGTGCCGTGGGCCGGGGGAAGCAGGCAGGAACCGGAGCCGGATAGACGGGCGTGGTGTCGGTAACGGAGGTGAGGCCACCTCGGCCTCCGTGGAGAATGAGGGCTTTAGTGAAGCATGTCAGCTGTGCTGATTACTCCATGTATCACCATGTCCCATTGCCCTGAACTAATAAACAAAGAGAGGCTAGTAGGGGGGAGAGAAGCTAGAGGAACGCCACGTTTTGCGGGGGGATAGCATCTCGGGTAGAGAGATACAGGGTTATGGTGGTAGGTAGGTAGGCACTGTAGGAGGAGGAGGAGGGCCAGGGCAGTTGATGTGTGTTGGTCCTGCTACCGCTGATTAGGCCTATGATGAAAGAAGACTGGAAGAAACAGGGGTCTTATCAGACGGAGGGGATTTATCGTGTGTGTGTGTGTGGGTGTGCGTCCGTGCTTGCTTGCTTGCGCGCACGCATATGTGTGCATGCTTGCGCGCGCGTGTGTGCGCGCGCGCACGTGCATTTGTGTGTGTGCTTGCGCACGTGCAACCCCTGTCACCCCCTCAGTCCATCAATAGAAATGCTAACCCACTAGTCCCCTCTCAGAGGTCCTCCCCAAAGGTCAACTACTTAACCTGGTGTTAACCTTTTAAATTACTGGAGTAATATATAGACATCCTCAAAGGTGTGTGTGTGTGTGTGTGTGTGTGTGTGTGTGTGTGTGTGTGTGTGTGTGTGTGTGTGTGTGTGTGTGTGTGTGTGTGTGTGTGTGTGTGTGTGTGTGTAAGAGAGAGAGAGATGGGGAGAAGGAGGCGGAGGGGTGGGGGGGGGGGGGGTTCTAGAGATGCTCACATACAGATGGAGAGACCAAGAGAAAGGAAATGAAATGCTGGCAGCAGGCGGTATGCAACAGCATCATTCCTTAATGGGTCCAGACAGTTCCAGCTGTGCTGTGCACCTGGCGTACCAGGACAGCCAATAATGCATGTGACCCGCTAAAACCCTCACCTATTGCGTCATCGGCTTGGGCCCATATCAGCATATCAGCAGACAATCTTATCGCGAAAGGAGAGGAAGAGGAGCGGGGGTTATAGCGCTGCAGGCTTCAGGCTCACCTCTGTGTATCCTCTTTCTATCCCGTCCTGCCCCGGCTTATTCTGTGTCAGAGAGTGCCAGATAGTTCTCTACCAGGGACATGCTGGGCCCCTGATTCAGCCCGGGAAAAAGAGTTGTAGAGGCCCTCATTGCACGCTATAGAGAGAGATCTCTCTCTATAGCGCTGCTGCTACTCAAAGATTTGCCATTTCAGATCATGACAAGTGGGCCAATTACAGGAGTTATATTTCGTCATTGTCGGGTGGAAACCTTGTATGTCCAAAACCATTTTAAAAATGATTTAAACTAGTGAAAACAGCCGATCTACAAGCACACTGCATCGCGAGGCGTTGTGTGCTTTTAGATCTGCTGTTTTCACTACTTTTGTGCAATGGCCTTTTATGATGAAGCAGTGCTTTGCTTTGCGAAAAAAATTATAAATTTGAAACTTGGAGATATGAGGTTTCTGCCCGACAGTGACGATTTACTTGGTTGGCTGCCCAGCCCCCAAAATGGAACGAAGGCCGACATTTTATTTTAATTTCCTTCCTAATGGCCGGCCTGGACTGGCCGGGAATGAACCGGACGTTCGGGAGTTGTCCCGCTTTTCCCAATGGCCAGCACGTCCCTGTAACCGAAGCTCTTATCTCAGCATGCATATTCCAGACGTGGAGGATATTGTTGTGGACGATAAGGCCCTCCCAACCCTCCCCCGTTCAACCACGAGAACTTGACCCCTCGGCCCGTTGCACTTTTACGTAAGCCGAAGTTAAGCTCCAGCTGACGCGCATCAAACGAGGGGGGCAGACGCGGCGCGGCTACATATAAACCTTTGAAAGATGGAGTGAGATGTGCGTGCCTCCTCGCTAGGTCACGTCTGAAGGTCCCTTGAACTGCGACTCTGGTGTTTATGGGCTGAGTGATGGCTGCGGGGATAATGATGAGATAACCTTCCGGGATGTTGCGAGCCGGTGAAGGGAACGCCAGAGGGCGGGCAGACAGACGTTTTTTTGTTTCTTTTTTAACATGAGCTCCGGAGGTACGAGGAGGACGTGGACACTTTGATATTGATGATATGGTGGAAAAGCACTGACGCCTTGTAAAAAACGTGTTATTGCAGGAAGGGCTCAGGGGGGGATAGGCCGGGTGATAGGGTGACAAGCAACCACGCCCCTTTGGCGTTTGCTCAGTTCCAAGCTACAAGGCTCGAGACCAGTAATAGACAGTATACGGTACATCTTTGATATCGGAGTGAGTTTTCGGGAGTCTTTGATATTTCAGATGAGATAAGTAGGCAGGCGAACAGGCTCTACCTGAGCACCGGGCATTGCATTACTGCCCTCTCATTAATCAACAGACACCTTGTCTACCTCGACCCCCGCCTCCACCACCCGTTTCTCCTCCCCTCTCCCTTTCACCCTCTCTGCACAGTGTCTCCCCGCTGTCTGACTGACAGTGGCTTTGCCGGGGTTTGCGCGTATTTGTGTTTAGAGTCGGCCCGCGCTGATCAAAGCCCGTAAATGGAGACTTAATGAGAGGGATCTGAGATCAATGGGATGAGAAGGAAAGAGAGAAAGAGAGAGGGAGAGTGGTGTAAATGTAGAGGGAAACGGAGAGCTGGAGGAGAGGGGTGAGGAACACTTACGTCTTATTATCAATTATCAGTGTTAATGCCTGTTGCATGTATATCAAAGGGAGGGTAGTTTAGCCTGCTGAGATTTGGTACCTGCCTTTAAGAGTTAATTCAATCGCCTTGTTTGAAGTTCAAAGGCATTAAACGCCCTGCACGCTGAAGCTGTTGAATTTGAGGCTAAAGAAAGAGATGAGAGAAATGGATGATGACTAGCAGTGCTACTTGTTCATGCCGATAATCGACGGGAAGCCAGTCATTATTGAGACATGAACTGCTTCAGGGTGATAGAGAAGGACCCCTCCGCTTCCGCTATCCCTTGCCTTGCATAAACAGGGGGAGTGTGCAACGCTTGATGAAACTGCTCTCTGCACGTTGGTCGTGTGAATGCACTGCCCTGTCTCATGCACGCGAAAGGAGAAATCCTGCAAATTGCAGTAATTGCTGTACCCCCAAATGCTATTTGGGTGCGTATGAGTGTGGAAGAGGGGAAATAAATGGACAAAGCGATCAAAGGAAGCGAGTCTTGCTTGACGTAGCCTGGAGAAACGAGAGGTGGTGGTGGTGGGGGGGGGGGGGGTTAGAGAATTGAGAGGGAAGGTGAGTGGAGAGAGAAGGAGGGAGGCAGACAGGTAGAACCTAACATCAAACACTTGATCACTCACTGCCAGTTACAACTTGCCTGGCCCTTGCTTTTTCTCGGTGCTACCAACCAGCACTGTAGAGTGTGTAGACCCACATCAAACTCTCTCTCTCTCTCTCTCTATCTCAAACATGCATGTTTGCCTTTAGAGCCTTTGGTTTATTTTCCTAAACCTCTATACCAGGGGTCTTCAACTTTTTCAGGCCAGGGACCCCTTAGTTGAGAGAGAGATTTCTATCACACAAAGATTTGGAGGACCCCCTGTAGTAACTCTGGGGACCCCCTAGGGGTCCCGGACCCCCTGTTGAACACCCCAGCTCTATACGTTTTTCAAGTGATTATGATGCATTTACCATGGCATGCTCCCCACTTCATTCTAAACCTTCTTGATAAAGGGGAGATCGGTGCCTGTTTTTTTCCCCCCTTTGCCTTGGAACATCATTTGTCCTCTCAGCGTGTCTCCAGAAACGATCAGCAGGCCATAAAAAACGTACAGCTTTATAGCAGGAACATCCTCCTTGGATGAGTTACAAAGAAATTGAACCTGTCCATAAAGATGTTGGACGCCAGGGAGATGCAGAAAGACAGAGATCGGTGGGGCTATAAACTTCTGGGGTGCTGGAGCCAGACTAGAGAGTGGACTGTCTCTCGTTGATCACAAAAATAAAACGCAAGCCTGGTCCAAGTCACACCTCCAAATGCATATATGGTATACGCTTGTATTTAACCACGTCATATGGCCAATGACGCAGATCTACAAGCTCATAACATGCGTTGTGAGCTTGTAGGTCTGCTATTTGCGTTGCACTATACACCGGCATACGATGACTATGAATTAAGCACACAGCCCTAAGCTGCTTTTGAGAATTATTGGCAATAACGACATGCCCAATATGGTGACGCCAGAGTTAACCACTCAAACCCCAGCATCCGTATTGTGGGGAAAGCTTTCGCAGGAAATAGCCCATCGACAAGCTTACAACACGTCGCAACAGAAAAGACCCTAACCCTGTAGCATAGAGCCCTGAGGGACTCCGACGAAAAAGTGTTAATGCTAGTATCTGCTGAGTGGCTTGACTGCCATTAAACCATGAGCTATGTCAATGGCCTCCTACTGCAACTGAAATGCAGATAAATAAGTAGGTTATTTAACTCAAAATACAGTTCAGTAGGCATTGGTATGACCTGGAGGTCCCCTGCCAGGTCATACCAAAGACCCTGAAAAATGGGCACTCAGCATCAAGGGTTGGATTGTGGGTAAGTCCCTGTGACATACTAGCGCCATGTCCAGGGTGTGTACTTTTTGTACATCAAGCTGCCTCACGCTACAGAAGATAGGCTCCTAGCTGCCCTATGGGCCTCATGGCTCGCCAAGGCTTATTTACTACTTACTATTTCATAGGCTTCCTACTGCAGCTGCAATGTAGATAAATAAATAAGTTATTAAACTCAAAATACAACCTAGTTGTCCAAGCCAAAGATATCGAGTAATTTCATTCCTCATGAGTCTTAACTTGTGGCGATCAAGAGTCATGGCACCACTCTTCGTGACACGAGGTCAGCTCCAGTTTGACTGTGACTCAAAATCAACCGTTCTGTTATCCAGCCCTGCATTTTACTTTCATCACCATTAGCTCATGCCTCACAGGCTGCAGCTGTGAGCATTAGCAAAAGAAACAAGGGCTGATCAAACACACACCAGTGTGTAGGAGTCGGGCAGGCACACACACACACACACACACACACACACACACACACACACGCTCACAAATATGCACACGCGCTTACGCACTTGCACACACACATACACACACGCTTTATGGCCGACTGCCTGACTTTAGTAGTAAATGAAGAGGTGCTGGCTGACATGTACACATGTGACTGCGTACATACACATCCACAGTCGTCTCACGCATGCACGCACATACACAAACGGCAACACGCATCCTCAGGGAGTGTCGATGCGGGGCGGGGGCGGGCCCCCCCTTCTTTTTTTTCTCCAAACCCCAGACGTTTTCTGGTGAGTGTCCAATCCATAAAAGAGCAGGTCAGGTCAGCCCCTGGTGATGAACAGCTATAGCTGATGTATTAGATAAGCCTGTAACTCCACTAGAAGTTACGGAGCTCCAGTTTATCCCCGGGTTTTGACGTTTTCGTTTGATGCATCTGTTGCTCTGAGAAGCATCAGGCCCGACCGGCCCCCCTTGCTGCTCAAAAAACGAGCGTCGTATCAATCTTTTTGCCTCCCTGACGTTCCCCAGCCCCTGTCCTCAGGTTCTCCTATATAGCTTGTGTGTGTGTTGGTCTTGGCCAGGGCCGTGTGTGTGTGTGTGTGTGTTTAGCGTGGCTCCTGCAGAGCCGTCCAGTTTGAAACAATGTCCAGGGGAGGCGAGCAGAGCTCCGGCGGTGTTGGCCTCGGAGCAGAGGGACCTGCCTCTTTATGCGCACACCGAGGACCCTCATATCCAACATCTCTGTGTGAATATCGGGTTCCTCCGCTCCGCCCTCCTCCTTCCTTCTTCGCAAGCCATCCCTGGATCGCCTCCGCACATTATACTGTTTTGCGAGAGGACCTTTCTCGGAGGAGGAGGAGGAGGAGGAGAGATCAGAGGCAGGGCAGCTATAGAGGCCATCAATCCCCGCCACCGCGGCCTAACAGATATTCGTCGGTGCAGAGATTGACTGCCTCTTGTCATGCATGAGAGCAGAGCGGGTTGCTGGGCGTTCATAAATTGAGTGTGAGTTGAAAGATTCAATACTCACAGCTCCGAGAGCAGGTGCAGCCTGTGGAAGGCTCTGGGCTGGAGCTCACTGATGTTGTTCATGCTCAAATCGCTGGAGAGGCAAAGAGAGAGAGAGGGAGGGAGGGAGAGAGAGAGGGAGGGAGAGAGAGAGGGTGGGAAGAACATCAGCGTTAGAACATCAATCAGTGTATAAATGTTGAAAAGAAAAGAGCGTGGTCTTTGAAGCTTCCCCGAAACAAGTGATATTACATCTGATTAGAAATCATTTTTCTCGTGGGGTGACCAGTCAACACGAATAGGGAGTACGGAAGGGGTTTTTGGGGGGGAGGGGGGGGGGGGCTTAGGTATATATAAGAACTGGAGGCTGGGGAAGAGAGGTGGAGGGGAGAATGGAACGGGAGACAGAGAATAGAATTTTCCCCAATGAATCATTGTTGGGCAGCTGTAATTTCCTCCTCATCCCACTGATTCCTTCTCTTTTCCAGATGTGTCTCCCCTACCTTCACTCAGATCTGACCTCCAATCTCTCCTCTCCATATCTGTCTCTCTCTGACTTTTTCTCTCTCTCTGTCTCACAATCATTCTCTCTCTCTCTCTCTCTCTCTCTCTCTCTCTCTCTCTCAGGTTTCTCAGGGGACCATCTACTTTGCTCTTTGTTCAGGGCTATAACATAGACACACTCCATTTCTTTCTGCCTCTCTGGCACAGACTCTGACATGAGAGGGTGTGTGGAGGGCTTGAGTGTTGACACAGCTGGGCTGCTGCGGTCATAGGGAGAGGTGCAGGATGCACCACACACACACACTGGCATGGACAGATAGACACACATGCGCGCGTACATGCACACACACACACACACGCACTCTGCCTTTTAACGTTTGTAATATGTGTCAGCCTTGAAGAAAACATATCTGACCTCATGGCCCCAGTCATGTAAGGTCAACTCTTTGATAAACAGAATGAAAGCGAGGAGGTGTTACCTCATCCCCGTCTTTACTTTCAAAGCCTTCGCCATCCAAGATTTCATCTTAAAGGGCTAAGGTTTTCTGTGTGTGCGTGTGCGTGTGTGTGCATGTGCGTGTGTGTGTGTGTGTGTGTGTGTGTGTGTGTGTGTGCGTGCGTGCGTGTGTGCGTTCGTTCGTGTGTGCGTGCTCACAAATGTGTGCGCAAATGGTTCCGTATGTATATTATACTCATCGTATGCGTACGCCTGTGAGAGCATGATCTGCATGCGTGAGTATGTGTGTTTGTTGTCTAAGTGTGTGTGTGTGTGTGCGTGTGTGTGTGTGTGTGTGTGTGTGTGTGTGTGTGTGTGTGTGTGTGTCAATGACACTAACCATTGCTCATAAAGCCAGACCACCGGGCTAGCGAGTGTAAACTGTGGTCTCAGAAGCCCTTCTCAGTCGGGAGTTTTGACACACTGGCTGTTTGTTTGTCGAGCCAGCCTGGCTGAGCGGAGGGCTCTGGATGGATGGCTCTGTTCCCCCGTCAGACACTTATCTACACTCTAGACTATAAAGAGCCCCCTGCTTTGATGGGGGGTAATTTGGAAAAAGAAACACTTATACATGACAAGAACCTCGATTCCACACAAACCCAGGAAACCATGATGGTGGAAGACGAGGGAACATGTCATGTTTAGGCAGCGCTGTGGGGAGCGCGCGGCTCCAGCCGTACGGGGGGAGTACACAAGGACACACCAGGGACGTGCAGAGAATGTTTGAGAGGCAGGGGCTGACATTTCTAAAGGGCCTTTTGGTGAAAATATTGAAAATAGCAGACCTCCAGAGGTGGAGGTCGGCTATTTTCAGTACTTGATATACCACACAAAACTAAGCATAAAAAAGGCAATACTGGAGATGTGGCGTACAGCATGGATTTCTACACAGTGAGGGCAATTCTTTGTAACATAAGATGCTGCATTCATGTTCAGGAGAGTTTGGACAAGGCAATTCTCTTGAATGCTGCCTTCAGGTATGGCATGGAAAGAGGGGGCGTTTGCATTTCTTTCACCATAGTGAAAATGGCATTCATGGTCTGGAGAGGGCACTTTTTACAGACTGTTAAAAGGGAAGGGGCTCAAGCCCCCTTTCATGTCTATATGCGCACGTGCCTGAGACACACTGTTATAACGAGCAGGGTGGGGGGGCTTGGGTGGTGTCCAACTGTCAGTGCTTTTACACACAGGGAAACCCTTTCCGGGGGAAGACAGGGAGGAGGTTCCTTGTCTGCCCGTGTGCCTCCTCTCCTCTCCTCCCTGTCTTCTTACTCCCGCACCCCGGGAGGGAGCACACAGTGGGAGAGCCTGTCAGGTCTGTCAGCCCACGTCCAGGAGATGTGCTCTATTACAGTGGTTCTCAACCTGTGGGTCGACTCGGGACCCAGATGTTTTGCTAAATGTTAACACAGTAAACAGACCAACATACAGTATAAGTGTATAATACAGGGTATCTGCACATTTCTAAAGTGACAATGTAAGGACTTTGAAGACCTTTTTAGTACCGAAATTGTGAAAATAGCATGCTCTACATGCTGTAGATCATGTAGATCGTCTATTTTCACAGTGGAATAGATCGAGTCAAACTATGGCAACTCCTACAATTCCAAATGCTTGTGCTGGGTGAGGGGTCCCCAGTTCAAATATGATTATTTTGGGGTCGTGGCCTGAAAAGGTTGAGAACCATTGTATTAGCACAAGACTTGTGAGAGAGTAGTTTTTTTTTATCATTATGTGCCCATTGTCGCTGTTGAGCAGAAACATCCCATCTCCATATTTTAACCCAGGGGTCTTCACAGTTTTCAGGCCAAGGACCCTTAGTTGAGTGCGAGAGAGGAAGCAGGGACCCCCACAAGCTTGTCATAGATTCCATATGGTTTCATCGTTTGACAGCACAATCATCAGTGGATTTTTCAATTTGTGTTTTCAGATATTTAACCACTTGAGCCTTGTAGATCTGCTATTTTTGGCTACAGTTATCAGAATATGGACACTAGGGTACAAGTTAATATCAAAAGGACTGGAAGATTTGGAGGACTCCCTGTAGTAACTCTGAGGACCCCTTAGGGGTCCCGGACCCCCTGTTGAACACCCCTGTTTTAACCTATTGAGTTTGTTTGTAAATAGAGGCCCTAACTACAGCGTCACACAAAAGCATCCAAAGTAGCAGATGCACAGGCTCCAAACGTGTTTTGAGGTTGTGGATCTGCTACTTTTGCTACCTTCGGATTTGAATCCTGCAAAGTCACAATTTTGGACGTACAGTATGAGGTTTCCCATCAGAGACGATATGCCAACAGACTGACGTTAAACGTATTGGAGCCTTCATTCACTTGGACTTCACGTGATGAAACGTTTGCAGCTGCCATGAAACCACTCTCTTAAATTTTTTGTTTTTTAATCGGTCCACCCCAGTGGTTTGTTCCAGACTTTGTTTGAGGGCATACTATAATCCAGTGTTTCTCAAACTTTCAAATTTCATTGTCTCCCCTTTACTCTGACAAGTGTACAAATGGAACCAAATGGACCCGTTAGGATCCATTTGGTTCCATGTGTACCCTGTCAGAGTTACATACTTGTAAAGGGTCAATTTAGACCCCCATAAAGGAACCCACAGAGTCCCTGGAATCCACTTTGAGAACCACTGCAATAATCTATGATCCGCGGCTATTCGTGTGGCCTGTGCATACGCCAGTGCATAATGCCTATCAGATACGCTACTTTGAAAGGTTCATGAGGGCATACTCATTTTTTTTTATGTCTTCACAGCATACTGCGTATTAGGGCATTCACGAATAGTGATTTTTAGTATTAGAATTATTCGACCTCAAAGTATTGGAATAGTCGAATATTCGACAGGACTTGCCAAACTGTCAAATATTAAGTAAGCAAGAGGCGAACATTGTGAAAATAGCCGATCTACATGCTCACAACGCCTCGCGTATCAAGGCGTTGTGAGCATGTAGATCTGCTATTTTCACAATATTTATCTTTGGAACCGAGTCACATTAAATGTAATACCTAAAATTCCAAGTGCTTGTCAGGGTGGGGGTCCCCTGTTCAAATATGTTTATTTTGGGGGTCATGGCCTAAAAAGGTTTGAGAACCCTTGGTATAGAGCATTAACAAATTCATCCACCAGGGGCATTCTTATGACTTCCTATCTAGCCAAGCTTTATAAACTATATATTTTTTAAAGAGAAAACAATAAGCAAATATTCGACTCCGGCGAACAACGTCGAATAGTGACTTTGATATTCGAATATTCGAATATTTGGTGAATGTCCTACTGCGTATACCCACGTGACAGGTAGAACACATCATGGTCCACCCTGTCTGTGTCTGTGCAGCTCTCTCTAGGGAATAAACGTGTGGATGGGTACAACTACCAGGCCATCAGTGAGTTTATAATGCAGTTTGCTTTTGCTTTAAAAAAAGTGAAGCGATGACAGGGTTACCATGGAGATGAGCTGAAAAAGTGCTGAGCCAGGGATCACATGGCTGTAGCGGGAACAGGAAAAACCAGCCGATTCCACTTGACATCACAATCTCCATGGACAGCTCGGTCCCACTTTGGGTCTGAGCAGGGGTGTCGCACCAAATTCTGGGCCCTGGGTACTTTAACTATTGAAAAATAGCAGATATACAAGCTTGTAGAGCTGCTATTTTTTAAAGATTGTGCAGTCTTTGAATAGTTACTATGAAAAGTTGAAAACCTCCACCGGCTGTCAGTCAGTCCCTCCGTCTGTCCGTCACGTCACACTTTTGGCCCTACTCTTATCTCCGGCACCGTTGCCCCTATCCATGCCAAACTTTGCACACACACTCCTTGGCTGGCAAACCACAACCTCCACCCTTGATTTCTCACATGCCCCTCTTCTAGCGCCACCATGAGGTTGCTAAGGCCAATTTGTGTATACATGCGTCCTGACGGTCGCTTATCTCCCGATTAGGGAGTCTTACTGGAATTTTGAACAGTCACAGAGAAAGCTATTTGAAGTGCTAAGAAACGCAGGCACTCGTCCACACACGCCGCCCAGCGAGCCATGTGGACACGGACATACTGTACGTACTACAGACGGGTTCTTTTGGTCCTGCTATCTGGTGCTGATTAGTGGAAACCGTAAACAAGCGTTGTGTGAAGTCCATAACACAGCCTGACTCAGGGCAGGATAAACACACAACGATGGAGACAGAGAGAGAGAGAAAGTGTTTAAAAATAAAGATGCACTATAATGAGTCATGCAGAAATAAGGCTGTCTGCAGCTCAAGTGGTTTAAAGTAACTAAGTACGTGTACTCACTGAGTACTGTGCCATATGGTTGAGCCGAGTCCCTCAGGGCTCTGGGCTAAGTGTCCTTTTCTTCTGTTTTCTGTTATTGTGGGGAAAGCTTTCTCAGGAAAATAGCCGATGGACGACAAGTTCGCAACGCGTTGCAGCGTGTGCTGCAGATCTGCTTTTTTTTTGTCAATAAAATTGTCTCAGTCGCGTGGAAAACTCATCGCGGGTGCGTAGCGTTGTTTCCGACGTCTCATCGCTCCGATGCCGTGATCGTCCGACTCTCCCCATTACTAACCCTATCTCTAACCCTAACCGCACGCTAGGGATGGGATCGCGATATTATCGTTTAGCGTGATCTAAAACACTCACGATAATCGTATCGTGAAGATTTAATTTATCGTGATATCGTCCTCCGTCATGCACTGGGATCAAATCACCTTTTATTTGCATATCCGGTACCACATAAACTCTATAATTCGTAAAAGGTACTTATAATATACAGTACGTGCTTCATACAGTCTTTTTTCACTTTATATCAAATGTCTTTTAAAAAAAGAAAATATTTGGCAAATGTTCCGCACCAGCATATGGATTTTGATTATCGCGATAATATCGTGAATCGCGATTTCTTTTGTCACAATAATCGTGATACGAAATGTTCATATCGTTCTATCCCTACCGCACGCGTAGCCACCTAGTCGGAGTAACGAGACGTGGGACTTTCATAATCCTCTGGCTTCTCGCCACGTTTCGAGCTTGCGGATCTGCTTTCATACTTTTGTGTGACGCTGTGGTATGATCGAGTAAAGGCGTTCATTTACAGGGTTGGGAGGAAAACAGTTAAAAGTTCAAATATCTGCCCCGACAGCAACCTGTTAGTGCTTCTCCCATCACCGGCTCAAGTGGCAAAAAATAGCTGATCGACGAGCTCGAAAACTGTCGATCTGCTATTTTGTGATACTTTTAGCGTGTACTCCTTCCTTCCATCACTGGCTCAGCTCCCCCAACAGGCTGGTCGGGGACCAGAGCAGAGCAGACGTACTCTGGTCTGCAGGCCAAGGCCTCCGCTGACAACCTGACGTATCGTTGGAACGGCCCTCCGCGCTTATGGCTTGTTTTTAAAATCAAATAACAGCTGTGGGCTTTTTTAAACCATGATAATTATGATTGATGACTACCATATGTGCATTGTGTCGGCGGAGCCGGTTCGGTCGGGCCCAGTGACGTGCAGATATTTTCAGCGCAAATAAACGGGCCCCGGGAAGAAAGAAAAAAATTGTAACGAAAAAAAGAGAAGTGAAGTTTCACAATTAGAATTGAGGTTTCTGGCACTTTTTTTCACAGGCACTTCTGGTGTGTGTGTGTGTGTGTGTGTGTGTGTGTGTGTGTGTGTGTGTGTGTGTGTGTGTGTGTGTGTGTGTGTGTGTGTGTGTGTGTGTGTGTGTGTGTGTGTGTGTGTGTTGTGTGTGAATGTCTTTGTATTTGTGTTGCTGTGTCCAAACCTGTGTGTGTTCTTTTGCATTCATGTATCTGCGTCCAAGTGTGTGCGCGTGCATGCGTGCGTGTGGTATAATATTTGTTCCATTTATGGGTGGCTGCGGTGTGTGTGGTGAGGTGCCTGTCCCTCATTTTCACACCCCTATTGTTTTGCAGTGAGGCTGCAGATGTGGTGGGCCACGCTCTCACCACATCACACACGGGAGCGGGAATGGGTGGGTGTGTGCGCGCGCACGCGCGTGCGTGTGTGTATGTGTGTGTGTGTGTACAGTCTGTTTCCAACTTGGGATATTCTAGATGGATGAGAGACAGTCAGGCAGACATACAGACAGACAGATGCAGACTGGTCCTTGAGGGGGTTCCAGGTGGTCCCCAGCTAAATAATGGAGAGTTGGTAACCAAATGGACCCTTATAGATCTTTAACTCTTTCGTCTTTAACACCAAGCTCCGTTTGGTCTACACAATTAGTCAATGTTTTATGAGAATTGTTATTTTGATCAACGTGTTGCCTGTTACAGTATCTCTTCTATGGTACCACATCAATACAGCCTGGAACTGTGGACAAAATCTTATCTAACAAGGACGACAGACTATCCTAAGCTTTGGGTCTGAGTGGCTAAATCTCATCAAATAGTGGTACGTGGCTCAAATGCCGAATAAATAATGGACTACCTTGACATAACACTTGTTATGAAAAGGGTTGAACTGAAAACCACTGAAGTAGAGCATTCAGGAAAAATCACACACAGTGTGAAGTGAGCGGTGCTATTTATCGAGTTCATTTCATCAAGTATTCCGCTAGCCAATCACAGCGCATCCTGCTAAGCTTGGCCAATGGGACCCTGGAGTACAACAAACTTTGAGCCCGGACTTTTTTTAACAAGTTTTTCCCCCCGGTTTTTGACCGGGCAACAAACTTTGAGCCGTTTGTGCCAGGATGTACAGTAGGCCATATGTAGGCCTGATATAGCCGTGCTTTACTTAAGCATCGGACATTTTTGAACAGGTTTTCCCCTTGGTTTTTGACAGGACAAAGCCAGATGTTGGAGCTATAGAGGGTATGTGCAATTGTGCATGCATAAAGTGAGTGGCAAATCGAGTGGCAAAGTGAGTTGCAAAGTGAGTTTAATGTTGTTTAACGTTGATTATTGCAATCAGATAGGACTTTTCTGTTAGGATGTACAGTTACTACAGTATGGGCTGTCAAGGTCAGAAAGAGTTTTTTGCCACTCAGTAGGCGTTCCAGCATAACTTCCGGGTATGATGATGATGTAACACGCATACCCTCTATATTTCCTGTTCCAGGAGGACTGCTCAATTTTTTTTTTATATTGTCGTTGTCGGGTGGAAACCTTGTATGTCCAAAAGGTTCCTTTTTATTAGTAATTTAAAAAAATGTAAGATAGTGAAAATAGCCGATCTACAAGCACACAACGCCTCGCATCACTACTTTTGTGTACTTTTGCATGATGAAGTAGGGCTTTCATTTCTAAAAATACACATATGAAACTTGGAGATACGAGGTTTCTGCCCGACAGTGACGATATGGAGATAAAAGGTTTCTGCCCCGACGGCAGCAGCGTCAAGCTCGTAGATCGGCCATAATAACCATTCGTCAGACAGAATAATGGCTATTATTGCCCAAAGCACATCCATCCATCCATCCATCCATCCCGCGCTATCTCGGGCCATCGTGGCGTCATGTGAACGACCCAGCAGCCCCCCCTCCCCCTCCCCCCGGGGGTGGTGGTGGAGGGGTGGGGACGACGACACCGCATCACATCTCTCACCCGGGCAGAGGCACCAACCGGGGGCCGCCTGGTCCCCCTCAGATCTCTCTGTGTGCCGCTGACTGACGGCCTAAAGACCCCCGAGCCGTCTCAGATCTGTGTGGGATCTATTAGGCCACTGAGGGACGCAGACATGGGGGAACCCGTGTACATCCCTCAGCGAGCACGCTCGCACTGAGCCGCCGCTTAACTGCTGTCCCTTTTATCCGTCCCTTCCTCCCTCCCACATTCTCTCTCTCTCTCGTTCTTTCTCTCTTTCATTATTGTCTCTTCGTCTCTCCCTCTCGTCCTCTCTCTCTCCCTCTCTGAACGTCCTGTGGTACTGTATTATGGACAGAGTAAAATGGCAGTATAATCTCTTCTTCTTCTTCTTCTTCTTCTTCCTCATTCCCCTGGAGAAGAATTAGAGTTTTGTGTGCGTGCTTGTCATCCTGTGTGTTTATGCACAGTTGCGTGTGTGTGTGTGTGTGTGTGTGTGTGTGTGTGTGTGTGTGTGTGTGTGTGTGTGTGTGTGTGTGTGTGTGTGTGTGTGTGTGTGTGTGTGTGTGTGTGTGTGTGTGTGTGTGTGTGTGTGTGTGTGTGTGTGTGTGTGTGTGAACTCGGAGGCAGAGCGTTTGCAGCAAAGAAGAGAAAAGATATTAACAGATTTTTTTTTTCTCCACACTTTCTGTGTAGAATGTTTTGTCGAAGCGCGCAGCTTCGTGACACATTTCCAGCTTGTGGATCTGCTATTTTTGATACTTTTGTCAAGTTTTGTGTGACGCTGTAGTGTGATCAAGTATAGGTTGTCAATTTACGAGACAAAAAACATAAAGGTAGATTTCTGTCCGACAGCGACAATATGCACAAAACGTCTCAAACACAATCTGCTCTGACTCATCACTCTGACTGACCCATGGGGGTCAGGGGACCCCCAGGGAGTCCTTGAGGGTGTTCCAGGGGGTCCACAGCTGCAGTGGATGATTAATGGTCATGAAAACCTTACGGATCTATAACTTAAAGGGGAAAACCACCCATTTCCAACATTGAACCAGGTCATAATGTATGAAATATGATTGGTGTCAAATGAGAGTTTGTGGCCTATAAGCATAATTGTGGAGTCGGGTGGAAACCTTACTGTGTCCAAAACTGTTACTTTTCAGGATTTAAATTCAAAAACAGCAAAAAGTAGCAGATCTACAAGCTCAAAAAGCGGCACCACGCCACACGTTTTGAGCTTAGGATGCTTTTGTGCAACGCTGTAGTATGATCAAGAAGGACATTAATTTACAAAACATAAATAAACACAAAAAGTTAGAATATTGAGATAAGAGGTTTCTGCTCGACATGCAACGACATCAAACTGAGGGTCTGTAAAACTGAAAAGGTTGAGAATCACTGAACTAGACATTCCATTCTTCTGATAGTATGAGAGTGTGTGTGTGTGTGTGTGTGTGTGTGTGTGTGTGTGCGTGCGTGCGTGCACATTTGGGCGCGAGTGCGTGTCTCGGAGAGCGCTTGTGGAAGGCAAAAGTGTTCGATATTTGACTCCTTTTTAAGGGCTGATATGGTTACCATAGTGATGAGCTCGTCTTATGTGTGTGTGTGTGTGGGGGGGGGTAGGCATGTAGAACAGAGGTACCTTTCCATTCATTAAGCCTGGCCTTGAACCATACCGCCCCTCCTCCCCCCTCTCTCTCTGTCTCTCTTTTTCCTTCAATCTGTCTCTCTTTTTTCTTGTTCTCTTTTTGCTTTCAACTGGAGCGTGGCATTACACAGTCCCGTAGTTACAATATGTGATTCATCATATCCTTCCCCGCCGACACCAGAACTAGCGATGTGTATGCTATCACCTTCTGTGATCAAAGGCAAGTCTGTGTGGGTGTGGGTGTGAATGTGCCCCTAGCCCCATTGTAGCAGATTCTCAAACCGAGGGACGTTTTCGACAAGGG
>NC_137818.1:34493577-34511077 GCF_963921795.1 Nannobrachium achirus | reverse complement strand
AGGTTACGTCAGCTAAGCAGACTATAATACATTATACAGTATGTATGTTTATAATGCATCATATACGGGATGCATAGCAAGTGTTACCATCAATATTATTTTCAGTTAATTCCTAATTGGCTGCCAAATCGCTGTTGAAATGTTGCTGAAGCCACACTGTGTGAATGAAAAGGGTTGGGCTGAATAACACAGAACTGGTTAAAGGACAGAATGGGGGTTTTTAATCCATTTTCAGAACGCAGCAGGATATGTGTTTAGAGAGAGAAGAACAAAAACATAAGGATTGATTGACGCTTCCCTGCGTCATCGAAGCGCTGAACAAAGTTGAGTGCAGCTTCCACTTTGATGTGTGGCTTGTCGTTGCAAATGTGTAAGGTGTCACCAGTGGTGAAAAAAGCACTCAGATTTTTTACTTAAAGGGGTACTGTCACCTAAAGGGGTTGAGGGGCAGATTACACTGTGACATGAGCTTCTCTGAAAACGGCCTGAAACAGTCTGAAGCTCATGTCACAGTGTAATCTGCCCCTCGCCCCCCCAACAACAGCTGACCAGTACAGTAAGTAGTCATATAGTCAGGCTATACAGACAATTAATTTGATTGGCTTATAATTGCGCATCCCCACAATGACATCATAAAAATATTAACTTGTTTTTTAAGATGATTCTTAAAGTGACAGTAACCCTTTAGGTGACAGGCCCCCTTTAAGGAAAAGTATCAATACTGCATTATAGAAATACTCTGTTACAAGTAAAAGTCCGGAATTCAAAATGAGTAAAAGAATGAACAGTTGGCATCAAAATGTACTTAAAGTACAAAAGTAAAAGTACAAAAATATGTTTGAAAATAGCAGATCTACAAGCTCACTGCGACACGTTGTGAGCTTGTAGATCGTCTATTTTCAAATAGCCTAGGCATAAAATAGGGCTAAAGTGGTTAATGTATGTTTTATATTATTATAATTTATATCTGCAAAGTAATAGCAACTAAAGTTTTCAAATAAATGTAGTAGAGTAAAAGTACAATATTTAGATTTGAGATGTAGTGTAGTAGAAGTAAAAGTATTGGAAATACTCAAGTAAAGTACAAATAACTGAAAACTGTACTTAAGTACAGTACTTGAGTAAATCTACTTAGTTACTTTACACCACCGCTGGCTTCCATTGAACATGACTTGTTGCCTGTCGCTTGTCGCCTGTCGTTGCCAGTGCGAACGCAGCATCAAGGCTTAGAAAGTGAGCCAATGCATCCGACAGTTATTGAAACTCGATGAGTTTCAGGCTCTATTATGACTTCACTGGGGTTGACTGGCAGAGACAGGAGGACACTGGATCCAGAGCCTCAGAGAGACTGTTCAAATCCATTACTGGGCCCCCGCTCGGCAGACCCGCGATCAGCTCATCTTCGGCGCGCATTTGACGTGGCCCGTGGATAACATCTAGGACTGAACTTAGATCAGCACTCAATGAAACTTTACCGCATACCAATGAGAACATGTGGCCGCTGTTGGTTTAAAGAGATTTAGCTTGGCCCACGGCCATTCATGTAAAAAGTCCAGATTTCCTCTTTCGCTCCTTCTCAGACATGTAATAGAGACGTGAGCGAGTCTGGCCGCAGTCACAGTGCCTCTACAGTGGCAGGCCTAGCAGCCTCCAGCTCCCCCCCCCCCCCATGACTACAGATGGAAAAGACACCTGGAGGCCAGTCTCAACCAACAAGTCCTACTTTTTGAACCCAGCGAATCCTAACCTGTGGGCCTGCCCTGCCCCCCAGCTAAATGATAGGTAGTTATAGGAATGAAAGGGAAAGGCTGTAGGTCAGAGATGTACTAAATGTTGTATACTCTCAGAGTGAAATTAACACTGACGATTTTACAGTTTACCGTACTGTAGATTGCGTTTATTAGTTCCCAAAACGTGGGGGTCTACATCTCTGATCCTATTGCTGTGCACCCACCACCACCACCACCACCTTAAAGGGGAATACAACTGATTTTCAACATTGAACTATGTCATTAACACATCGGATGCCCACGTGGTGTCTACAAGTCAATTTCTTTGATGTCGCTGGAGGCCCACGACGCGTTTGACGCGTTGTACAGTAAACTATACTGTACTGTAGCTACTGCACTTGGCTACCGCGGTGATGAAGCAAACTCCATTTCCCAACATGCAGCGCGCAATTACGTCATCCGGACGCGCTGTGTGTCTCGTTGACTTCCTGTTTAGTGGCTGCACAAAAATGCTGTTTTCTCCTAATCTAGCTTTTAAATCACTTTCATTTCAAAACGGCAGCCTCTTCTACCTGCCGTAACACAAACACTGTGGCTTAGAAATGATAAAAAACGGTCCTGACTGAAAGAAAAGATTTTCGCGAAATAAACAGGACATACTCGGATTACATTTACTCGGATTACTTTTCTCGCCAGTACTCTCGCCGGTAGGTAAAATGACGCGTTGCCATGGGCACCAGCAAATTAAGACACGTTAACCACGTGGGTGTCCGATGTGTTAATATACCTTAGTTGTTGTGTGGAAATAAGAAAAAAGTCCCCCCCTCCCCTTCTGTGTTGCCTAGAACTGGAGGATTGATTGAGGGGTCATGTCACAGAGTACACATTCATGATGTTCCCTGATGTTTGTCTCAGACTGGCAGCGTAAATCAGATTTTTGGCCTATCCAGATTGGAACCAGACTGGTTTATAAAGTATCAACTCTGAACTGTAAAAAGAATAAAATGAAATAAACCACATTCCTATAGGTGGTTTGAAATGTGGTTTAATCCAGGGCAGGATCACGGAGGCCATGAAGGCCATGGCCGCCGCTGCCCCTCAGTTTGGCCTTTCTGCCCCTCAAAGAGCTTGTCCTCAGGCCACAGTGGCCTCGATGCCCCGCCCCCACTGCCAAGTGGTCAATAGGGGGGTCTTTTTGAGATTCTGAATTCTTAATTCACCCCTCACCTCCTCAAAGTGACTCTTGACCACCAAAGGACATTATGTGGCCTTTGCCCATAAAAAATGACACAATTCCAGGCCTGATTCATACTGTGGCTCGCCAAAAATATTCCGTCAGCTATTTCTCGTGAGTGGCACCATTGTACAACGAGTACATTACGCATTACTCACTCCATTATATAGTAGGGCGTCACCACATCAACCAATGCAAATACTGTAGGTTGACTATTATGTCTGACTCTGAATACACAAATCCAATCTAGTCTGCAAATAACAATCAACGGAGAGCCGTATACAGACGATCAGATTTGGGAAACAAATCGCATTTATTTGCCTTGCAGTCTGAAATGTGTGTATGTGATTTGCTTCTTTGTGCCTGTTTGCTAATTCCTTTCCCGCGGTTCTTTCCAGAACTCGTCACCTAAATCCTAGCATAGTTGTATTAGCGCTGCTTATGGAGACGCTTTGATGCTGGGTTAGGGTGCCGCTCAGGGCTTTAACTATCATTAAGGCATTGTGGATCTGTGCGTGCACACAGGGGCGTCACAAGGGGGGGGAGTGGGACTGAGTTACTAGGGCCCAAGGTGGAGGGGCCCTAGTAACTTTAGCTATTGAAAAATAGCAGATCTACAAGCTCACAGCGCGGCACCGAATGCCGCGCCGCGAGCTTGTAGATCTGCTATTTTTGAAAAGTCGTGAAAATGTGTGCAAATCTTTCAATATATGTATATGTAACATTTGTAACTAAACCTTTGCTTCTGGGGGGTCCCTGGAACTGAATATTTTGAGATGGGGGTCCGTGGCCAAATACATATCATCTTGGGGGTCCTTGACATGAAAAGGTTTGAGCACCACTGACATGGAAACATAGGTTTCTTGCACACATTTTCACGATTTTTCAAAAAGAGCAGATCTACAAGCACGAAGCGCGGCACTCGGTGCCGCGCTGGGAGCTTGTAGAGCTGCTATTTTTCAATAGTTTAACATTCATGGGGGGCCCGCAGTGAATCCTTGTACCCAGAGCCCAGAATTTGGTGTGACGCCCCTGCGTGTGCGTGCGTGTTGGTGTGCTCGTCGTACACACTTATGTAATCTATGCATGTGTTCGTGCATTGTGAACACATGGACTGCGTGTGTGTGTGTGTGTGTGTGTGTGTGTTTGTGCGTGTCTGCGTCTTATGGGAGAAGGCATTAAGTATCATTAACTGGGACTAGTCATCACCTGTACTCTTGCCAGCCAGGTACCACACGCTGTAAAAGTCCCCAGTGTTCATTTGACTCACACTAGGGTACAAATGGAACCAAATGGAGACCTCTTATCGGGCATTGGTTCTCAAAGTGGGGTCTGGGGACCCCCAGGGTTCCTTTAGGGTGAGGGTTCCCCAGCAAAAGTTACACATGCATGTAGCGTCACAGTCATTGAAACCACCCTTTTTGAACTATTCAAAAATAGCTGATCGACAAGCTCACCGCGTCACTTTTTTTCTTTTCTTTACATAAATTTTCTCTTCCGGGGGTCCGTGGCACAAACTCTTTTCAGATGGGGACCCCAAAACACGTGCCTTAGGGTACCTTTGGTTACCTTTGCTACACCGTTACCGTACAGCCCTCCTCCCCCCCCCAGCCCCTCTGCCATCAACACTCATGTTATTCTCCTCTCTCTTGTGTGTGTGTGTGTGCACGTTATCCAACGCATAAGTAGTACCGCACGCTATAGCGCAAAGCCAGCTCGCCGAGTCAAAAGATCATGGGGTGTCCGTCTTTTAAAGTGTGTAGGTGCTGCGCGCACACAAAACAACGTCCCGCGTGCACGCTCTCGCCAGGACAATTGGGGACATTTAGCTGGAGGAGCGGTCCTGGGGAAGAGGACAATGATTTCTCTGTGGTGCCTTTGGAAGAGAGGAGGGTTGCACCCCTTCTCGCACGGGCACAGAAACACACACACACACACACACACACAGGCACACATTCCCATGGATTCCCAGGGTTAGTTAGGAGCCGAATTGGAATCTGGGCCATGCAATCATTCTGCATTCTCTCACCAAGCAGTGACCCCCCCCCCCCAACCCCCCCAACCCACCCACCCACACGTCACAAACGGCACATTCCAGGCCCCTATCATGTCATACATGCGTCATGCTGGTAATACACGCAACATACGGTACATGACACATTCACTCACTGGGCACATTTCTTGTCTACCCACATGTATGTTTGTACTAGGGCATTAACGAAAAAGTCGACAAGTCGACTCAGTCGACTTCATTACACAAGTCGACTCCCACCAGAGAAAGTCGAAAGTCGAAGTTGAAAAAAAAAGTAATACTTTCTATTGTATGCAGATCTGCTATTTTCACAATTTCTGCCTCTATATATTTGACAATTTGGACAATGTTTAATTTGTCATTTTAGAGGTATAAAAAAGTCCTTAAATTTGCACTTTACAAATGTGAAGATACCCTCTATATACTTAAACCTTATGTTGGTTTGTTTACAGTTGAGTGACAAAACAATGTTGCACATTAAGTTAAATCTTGTGTGTGATGTGATGACATCATAAACAATAAAGTCGACTTCAACTTAACTTTTTACTGAGTCGAGTCGACTTGCAAAAATCACAAGTCGTTAATGCCCTAGTATGTACTGCATGTATGTATAATATATGGTCTCTGTCCAGTGGGAACTGTTCCTTTTCAGGATTCAAAGCAATGGCAGCAGGTCTGCGAGCTTTAAGTGGAGTACCACTCGTTTTCAACATTGAACCGTCATTAATATTAGCTTAAACTCTTCTGTGTTGCTTAGAACTGGAGGATTGATTGTGGGCGGGGTCATGTGATCAGCGACATCATGAAAGGTGATCATCATGAACACTGGTCAAATGACCCCACAATCCTTCAGTTCAAAGTTAGCAGAGAAGGGGGGGAGGGGGACTTTTATCATTTCCACACAACAACTCTAAGGTATATTAACACATGGGCTGCTATTGTTTTGGTAATTATATGTGCTGTAGAGTTCCGCCGTTCACTTACGCTTTATTTTGAAGAGCCCCGAAAGCCGCGTGTGTGTGCATGTTGTGTAGTCTGACGATTTTAAAATGGACGTCAGTTTGTTTACATTCGGTCGCGAAACTAAAATCCTAACCACGTTAGGATGTCGCCGTGAAAAAGAGCGGCTCTCTGCCTTCTTGGCGTTTTGGAAGTAGATTCCGAGATAAAGCAGTTTCTTTGCATCAGTGATGAACCGGAGCCTATGGCGAATAGTCGATCCATGATGCTGGAGGCCGAGTTGCATGATGGGATATGTAGTGTTTTCGCTCACCAGCTGCTACCGCGGCACCTGTTTATTTAGCTGGTATGTTTGGCTCCATGACTGTTAATGACATAGTTCAAAGTTGAAAATGAGTGGTACTCCCCTTTAAGTATCTGCTACTTTTGATGCTTTAGTGTGACACTGTAGTGCAGGGGTCTTCAACGTTTTCAGGCCGGGGACCCCCAAACTGATGGGGAGATGGAGCAGGGACCCCCTACCACCTCGTAGGGTGGGGGGGTCGGGGCTACGACATATTTTTTATTTTAAACATGTTCAAGTTACAGCGAGCAGGGTGGGCCGTACCACAACCATTTCTAAACATACTACTTATTAACTGAGAACAAATGTCAATACTATCAACAATATGTCAATTGCATAGTAATCATGTATTCAAGCTATTCAAAATGGATAGAATCATGATTTATTTTTTAAATAAATGTGGAAAAAGGCAAAAAAAAAAAAAAAAAAACATTTTTTGAAATCTTTTTTTTTTTTTTTTTTTTTTTTTAAGCAATAATTTCGCGGACCCCCTGCAGTACCTCCGCGGACCCCCTAGGGGTCGCGGACCCCCTGTTGAAGACCCCTGCTGTAGTGTGATTGAGTAGGGTGATAATTTAGAAAGAAATACAAAGCATTTGTGGAGATAAGAAGTTTCTGCCCGACAGCAATGGTCGATTGCCTCCTGTTGCGCCTCTCTGTGTTTTGTATACCAACGAACAGCCGTGTTTGTTTGTGCACCTGTAGCCGGCCGTGCACGCAACACAACACAACACGCTGAGTTCTTGCTTAGTTAGTGCCCACACACACACACACACACACACACACACACACACACACACACACACACACGCACACATTTGTATTTCTACACACTTGTGAGGCCTGTGTGAGCTTGTACTGTATAGATAAAATATGTCTATCTTCGGTGCGTAACCACCAGCAAGCATACGACTACGTTTAAACGCAGTCATAACTCCAACCCTAGCCCCTAAAAACGTCTAAAAATCGAATCCTAATCTTAACCCACCTGAAACTTTTCCTACATTTTAAGGAGAAACCAAAAATTACAGTAAAAAAAAAGGAAAGAAATCCTGTGAGAACTGTGGAAATTGTCCTCAAAATGTCTGCTTCTCACATTCCTACTGTACTTGAAGACATGTGGACCTCACAAGTACAGTAATACAAGCACACACACACACACACACACACACAAACGCACACACACACACACACACACACACACACACACACACACACACACACACACAGTGCGCGCGCGCAACACACACACACAGAGTTCTTTCCAACTGTCTGACACACACACTCCCCCACCCACCTCCACCCCCTCCCAGATCTTGGGTTGTGATTGCTTTTGACTTCTTTTCTAAGGGACAGGATATGGCGCGCTAGAAGCACACTGTGGCCTCTCTGTCTCCTCCTCTGTCCTCGCGGTTCCGGAGGGATCGGCCATTGTTCCCATTGTTTGTGCCGCATTACCTGCCTACCTGCCGTCTGTCCCCGGGCGACGTTTAAAAGCCTCCCAGGTCGCTCTCTCAGGAAACCGCAAACCGCCGACCGGTATCCCAAACGCTAAACTCCCCACATCAACGCCCCTCTGGCATAAATATCACTTTTGTTGCGAGCGGAAGTGTTTTTTGTGTTGTTGTTTTTTCTTTTCTTTTCTTTTTTTATCTAATGCTCCGTGTTTTGGCCTCAAGGGGGAAGACGGCAGAGAGAAGCCAAACAACTGACACTTTGAGACAAACAACACAACATCTGAGGGAAGGTGGTGAGGAGGGAAAGGAAAGGAAAGGAGGCAAGGAAGGAGGAGCGTGGTAGATGAGAGTGATGTCAGTGGCAGTGGTGTAAAGTAACCAAGTACATTTGCAATTTTAAATTATTTTTACTTTACTCGAGTATTTCCAATTTCCAATACTTCTACTCCATTACATCTCGGATCCAAATGTTGTACTTTCACTCCACTACATTTATTTGAAAACTTTAGTATAGTTACTAGTTACTTTGCAGATATAAATGATTATATTAACAAACATACATTTACCACTTTAACCCATATTTTATACCTAGGCAATTTGAAAATAGCAGATCTACAAGCTCACAACGCATCGCATTTAGTACTTTAAGTACATGTTGAAAAAGTACTCAAATGTTTTTACTTAAAGGGGAAGACCACCCATTTTCAATATTGAACTATGTCATTAATATACCTTAGAGGAGTTGTGTGGAAATAGAAAAAAAGTTCCCTCCCTTCTGTGTTGCCTAGAACTGGAGGATTAATTTTGGGGTTTGTTTTGTAAAGTACACCGGTGTGATGTCATCACGAGGTACTTTACAATACAAACCCCAAAGTCCTCCAGTTCTAGGCAACACAGAAGGGGGAACTCTTTTTCCACACAACTCCTCTAAGGTATATTAATGACATACCGGTAGTTCAATATTGAAAATGGGTGGTCTTCCCTTTTAAGTAAAAACATTTGAATACTCTTTTTCCACCACTGAGTGATGTAGACTGGTTCTCCAATGAATGAAAGTTCTCTACTGGTTCTCAATGTCAGGTCCGGGGACCACCCAGGGGTCCAAATATGGTCCGTTTACAGGCCTGTCACTTTGATAGGTATGCAAAACATACCCTTATGAGTCCGTTTGGTTCGGGAAATGGGAGAAAGAAGCCGGGAAACGAGAGTGAGAAGCCAAACAACTGACACTTTGACACAAACAACACATATTTGAGGGAAGGTAGTAAAAGAGAAGGAACGGAAAAGAAAGTTTTGTGTGGTAAATAAATTGTTTTGAGACTAGTATAGAAACAAATATGGTCCCTATCGGGTGTGTGACTCTTGAGAGTGTACGACGAATGGAACAAAACGGTCCGCTTGGTTCCATTTTGTACCCTCTCAGAGTTAAATCAACACTGAGGATCTTTGCAGGGTAGTTTGGGGTGCCGGAGATTAAATATAAAATGGTATCAAATGGAGATCAGTGGCCTAATCCAGTGGTTCTCAACCTGTGGGTCGGGACACCCAGGGGGGTCCCCAAATTATTTTGGGGGGGGGTCCCCAGATGATTAACTTAATGTGCAACATTGTTTTCTCACTCAACAGTAAACAGACCAACATACATTTTAAGTGTACAGAAGGTATCTGCACATTTCTAAAGTGACAATTTAAGGGCTTTTTAATAACTCTAAAATGACAAATTAAGCATTGGCCAAATTGTCAAGTATTAGAGGAAGAAATTGTGAAAATATCAGATCTACATGCTCACAACGCCTCATGTAGATCTGCTATTTTCACAATGGAACCGTGTTACAAAATGTAATTCCTCAACTCTTAGGGCTCGTTAGGGTGGGGGGTCCCCAGTTAAAATATGATTATTTTGGGGGTCGCGGCCTGAAAAGGTTGAGAACCACTGATCTACAGTACAAGGTGAACTGTTGATTCTTTTGTGTGAGGCTGTCGTGTGAGCAATTAGAGAATCGATTTGCAGGAGGGAAAAAAACACACAAAACGTTTCTGCCCGATAGCAATGATATAGACTACTATGGGGTTGGTAGAACTGCATGCTGCCAGGATTCTGTCGCTCTGTTTTCTGTCTGTCTTTTCTTTCCTTTCATTACAGGTAGATAACCCCCCCCCCCCCCCCCCCCCCCCAACAACCCCGTCCCTCTCATCCCATCCAACACACACTCAAGTACACCTTGAACACATTTACAGTGCTTATCCTTGGACACGGACCGTTCTCCATTATCTTTGATGCATTCATTCATTGACTTGCCCAAGATGACTAATCACTAAATCCTACATTTACACTCAGCATTGCATGCTTCAGTTCCAACACCTGCTCCATGCACGCGCACACACATCCAGTGTTTTAGCTGTGGTTCTGAAACTGTGGGGTCCACTCCGGGGGGACGCAGGTGGTCTTCGAGGGGAGTTCCAGGGGGGGTCCCATGCAGCAAAATGACTCTATTTCATACTATTTAAAAAAAAGTAAAAATAACGTGAAAACTCTTTTTAGATTGGGGTCCACTCCAGTGTGATAGAGTGCCTTGGATCAAGACTAGATGTATTTTATCGAGGCTGACTTTTACGTTCGTATCTATGATAGTCTTGGTCTCTAACCCCTATAAGTCACTGGACATCCACACGGAAAGCCGTGCTTCTCTGTATATACACAAAAAAAAGCGCTGAGTCTGCACCCCCGGGTGTTAAATTGACCTGTGTGCACTATATTAGCCTGTATCTTTCAATAGAGATGTATTTTAACTCCGTCTGTCAGATTCTGTCGGAAGTTCCTTGGCCTGAATATGTTGAAGACCCCTGTGATAGAGAGAGAAGAGAGAGACGGTAGAGGAGTGTAAATTGGGTGGGAGGTGGGGGGGTACCATAGACTTCTGGAGCCAGGACACTGATGCTGGACCTGATAGCGTCTCTGTGGAGGACCCTCCACTGACACACACACACACACACACACACACACGCACGCACGCACACACACACACACACACTCAATGTTGTCTTTTGTGACCGTGTGAATCTATGATTTTGGTCTTTCTTGTTCATTTCAGTAACCCCCCTCCCGCCCATTTTTCTGTCTCTCTCTAACCCCCCCCCCCCCCCCCCCCCCCGCTCTGTGTCTCTGTCTCTCTGTCTCCGACACGATGTTTACAGTGTGACCTGGGTCACTCGTGATAGGAATCGTTCCGCCAACATAATGGCTGGATGACACGCACACGCACACACGACAGTCACCAAACCCTCCAGGCAGGATGTTATTGTGTTGTGCGTGTTTATGTCTTGTTTGTGTGTGTGTGTGTATGTTTTAACTGCCAGTTCTGAAATCATCATCATCCATATATAAATATATATGTCTTTTTTTTCCCACGTACAATTTATTTCCTTATTTTTCATCTTTTTTCGATCGTTTCTTCCTCAGACTTCCATCGCTTTCTTCATCTTCTCATGCTCTCTCCATTTTCCTTATAGTCTTGCCCTGGACTCCACTGGCTAGACAGAATTCCCTCAGCAGTCTGGGTGGTCTTCACACACACACACGCGCACGCAAGCACGCACGCACACACACACACACACACACACACACACACACTCACTCAATGGTTTTCCCTCTATCTGGTAATGCACTAGCTGTGGTTTTCCTGAGCTGGCCAAGGCACCGTTAGAAGTTTCACCACACTCACCGCCACCACAAAGCATCACCTAATCACTGCTCAAACTGCAGGCACAGACCAGCGCCACAAACACACACCTACAGCGGGAACACATGCACACACACATGCGCACGCACACACACACACTCACAAACGGCCGCTGACATAGGGGTGTGATGTGTAAACACGAGTGACTGACAGGCTTCCAAACAGACGGGCTGTGTGTATCGCACCACTCAAACATTCCAATCTGATCATAAACATATATCCATTCACTTTCAAGCAAAATAAATAGAGCTGGCTGCTTTGGAGCTTAGATAAGACTCTATTTTGTTGACAAGCGTTTGTTGTGTAGACCAGTGGTTCTCCAGTGTTTTCCAGGGACCCCCAAAATAATTTGTAATTTGGCCCATGGCCCCCCTCAGAAAATACTTTGTGCCAGGGACCTCCAAGATTGTCGTTGTTAACACCATTGAAACCGAGTAAGCATCTGTGTCATATTATATTTCAGCATTGGCTATTCAAATAACAGCCGATCTACGAGCTCGCTTCGGGTTGCGCTGCGACAAGCTTGCGACAGGCTTGTATATTTGTATTCTTTAACATTTTGGTAAAATCGTTCAAGTGTTTGAATAATGTTGAATGATTTACGAATTACGTAGAATCGGTCTCAGGTCTTAATGGCTTAAAGCCCAATTTAGCAAATCTTTTTATTTCTGTGTGTGACACACAAAGCATGAATCACGCATGGAACGCAGCTAATTTGTAGAAAAACCTCTAGCCTTGGTTCTAGGGAGGGAAAAGGGAAAAAAACTCCTCGTAAGCAGCAAAAAGAATCCAGTCCGATTCTCCTCAGGAATCCTGACTTGACTGAATGAAGCCTCTTGCTCTCATTCAGAGAGAGAGAGAGAGAGAGAGGCCGGTTGAAGCAAAAGGTGCTCCGAGGCAACTCGGAGCAAAGTGGTCCGCGGAGATTTATGACAATAATCGTTTCCGTGGGCAACGCCATGAAATGAGCTGTCATGCGAGAGGCTTTGAAAGACCTTCACTTTGATATCAGATTAGAGAGAGGAAAGATAGCGCCCAAGGGTAGGTGTGCGTGTGTGTTTGTGTCTGTCCCTAGAGTTGGAACATAGCGTACATATAAAGTGCAGAAATGTAAGGGATCTTTGGCCTTCCAAGGCCTCAATGTGGAAAACAGCAGTGGCTCTAAAAGTGGGGTTCCAGGGGGTCACCAGCAATTTACTTAATACTGTATATCCTATTTTTGTTTTTGTTTTACCACTTAAACAACCCTGCATGCATTGGATATTTGAGAATAGCAACACAACAAGCTCACTTGTAGATCTGCTAGCCTGTGAGCAATTTGGAATGTGTTTGAGACATTTTAAAAGGCTATTATGGTCCCACAAAGAACCATCGCCTACTAAAGAACAATTTCGTTTAGGAATGGTTCTTCGTGTTCCTCTTTTGTTTGTGCCTTTTTTTGTCAGAGTTCCTTAACCATTTTCTGATGGTTCTTTGAGGCACCTTAAACCCTAGCATCCCAATTTGTGTCTTAATAGGCGAACATTCTGTGAAAATAGGTCCTGTTGTGACGTGTTGTGAGTGATGTAGTTCTGCTATTTTTGATGAAGAGATTTGGTGTAGAGGGAAAAGGAGGGGACACAGTATAGACTGTTATGTACTGACAAGTAATCACTATCCAA
Organism: Nannobrachium achirus; assembly: GCF_963921795.1. Classification (NCBI taxonomy): domain Eukaryota; kingdom Metazoa; phylum Chordata; class Actinopteri; order Myctophiformes; family Myctophidae; genus Nannobrachium; species Nannobrachium achirus. The sequence continues at coordinate 34,497,920 of NC_137818.1, read as the reverse complement.
CATAGACCCCCTGGGAGACATCAAGTCAATGAAGTATATACAGGGTTCAAGTGGTTATGGGTTCTTTATAGAGCCAATTAAAATTGTTCTAGATCCAAAAAGACATCAATCTGAAGAACCAGTTTTGGTTCCAGTGTGTCATTTTGTTGCCAGAAACCTCTTATCTCCATATTCGAATGGAACTTTTTGTGGGGGTTTTTTTCCCCGTAAAGTAAAGGTTTTGGACTTTATACCCAAAAGTAGACGCAGACAATACGCACCAGCCTACACACATACACACACACACACACACGCGCGCGCGCGCGCGCAGCGACACACACACACACACACACACACAAGAAGCCGAATAAAAGAAATGGCCTGAATGAATCGCCCTACAGTGGTCCTCGCTCTCGCCATAACATTAGCGTTTGTGCTGCTCTGCAAGTCCCCTTTGAAGGGCTCTCCGATGACACGGGTGAATGATGTCATCTACTTGCACGGTGTGTGTGTGTGTGTGTGTGTGTGTGTGTGTGTGTGTGTGTGTGTGTGTGTGTGTGTGTGTGTGTGTGCGCGTGCGCGCGCGTGTGTGTGTGTGTGTGTGTGTGTGTGTGTGTGTGTTGTGGGGTAATACGTGGACTTATTCTCTCCACCAAATCCCTGAGACCCTCTCTCGACTATACACTGTGAGGAGAATCTAGCCATGAGAATCTGGCTAGATCCCCCCCTCCACACACACACACACACACACACACACACACACAGAAAAAAACATTTTTGAACCCCAACACACCCTGACAAGCACTTGGAATTGTAGGAGTTGAGGCATTATATTTAGTTTGACTCTGTAGATCTACTATTTTCCATATGTTTGCCTCTTTCTTATATTATTTCACAAATTCGTCCAGTGTTTAACCAGCTTTCTTAGTATGGATCGTTGATTACTAAAGTGATTAGTAAATGTCTTCTTTTGTTCGTCTTATTTTTGAGTTGTTAAAAGTGTATTCAAAGTCCTTATTTTGTCACTTTACTGTCAGCATGCCAGCGGGCTGCGCTGAACGGAGGGGTTACTGCTGGGCTCGGAGAGATTCCGCCGGGGACGGATTGGACCGGGCCTGTATAGAGGCTGTTTTACAATACTATAACGGGGGTCCAAAATGAAAAGCAATATACTCTGCTGGCTTTTGGACTGTGCCACATCTTGTGTTTAGTGTGTGTTTGCGTGTGTGTCTGTGTGTCTGTCTGTGTGGGTGGGCCACAGTGTTATAGGGAGGTGTGTGTTAGTGTTTAACGAGTTGAGTTGTTTTTCTTCCTTTGGGGCATGACAAAAAAAAAGAGACGCGTGCGTCTTATTTGTCTGATTTTTCTGTTGTCCTGCATCTCCCATCTTGTCCTACTTTCTATGCAGTGTGTGTGTGTGTGTGTGTGTGTGTGTGTGTGTGTGTGTGTGTGTGTGTGTGTGTGCGTGTGCGTGTGTGCGTGTGTGTGTGTGTGGTTGGTCGTTGAGTTTATTTATCCTATTCTAAATCAGCCCTCAAACTTTACTAATTGGTCCAGTTCCACAGTTAGGTAACGAGGGGAAATGAACAATTACTCCTGTGTTTGTGGAGAATGATGTATTTGTGTGTGTTTGTGTGTCTGTCGTTGTGTGTGCCAGCATGCGAGCGTGTGTGCACGCATGTGTGTGTGTCTGTCTCGTCTGTGTCCGTAGTGTGTGTGTGTGTGTGTGTGTGTGTGTGTGTGTGTGTGTGTGTGTGTGTGTGTGTGTGTGTGTGTGTGTGTGTGTGTTGCGTGTGTGTGTGTGTGTGTGTGTGTTTGCGTGTGTGTGTGTGTGTGCGCGCTAGCGTGTGCTCGCCTTGTGTTTGTGTTTATAGCTGCAGTCGAGAAGAGAGGCGTGTTTCAGGTTCATCACTGTTTCTTGTTTAGTGGAAGTCCGGAGGACTCAAAACTCACTTTCTGTAAAAACACCCACATTTCAGAGCTCTTAGAAATGATCTATAGCCTATGTGTGTGTATGTACATGCGCGCGCGTGCTGGCCTCTCTGCGCGTTTTTCATTGTTCTTGGAGCCTCATTGTTCCACGGGACCCCCTGACGTTCTCATAAGTAGACTGATTCCTGGATAGAGTCAGAGAACATAATATTTCATCACCGTGCACTCTCTCTCTCCATGTGTTTTAGCTTTCCATGTGCGATGAAACCTGGCCCCTCTGCCTCCGTCTCCCCGCACAGCAGAGGCAGAGGTAACACTAGGGTAGGGGAGCAGTCATCCAAGGCAGCATAGAGTTATGTTTTATGTGCGCCTTTTAAAGTCGTTCGCTGTATAAACTGTTGATCCGCGCTCCCTTCCCCTCCCCTGCTCTGCAGTCTTGTGTGCTCGTGTTATAGTGCTCGGGGTGCCCCTAGTGGCCGACAGCTCTATCCGCACGCTCTTGTGTTTCCCTTGGATTTGACTTCCATATATGTCACTTGTCGGGCAGAAACCTTGTATCTCCAAATTTCAAATTTGTATTTTTTTAAGCGCTGCTTCATCACACAAGGCCATCGCACAAAAGTAGTGAAAACAGCTGATCTACAAGCTCACCGCAAGGCGTTGTGAGCTTGTAGATCGGCTGTTTTCACTAGTTTAAATCATTTTAAAAATGATGAATTCAAATCAAACTGTTTTGGACATACAAGGTTTCCACCCGACAACGACGATATCACTTTGATATCAGTTATCACCAAAGTGGCCTTCTAATGGCTCCTCTGAGGCCCTGGGCACCAGGGCAGTGGGAGATAGCTGGCTTCAATCCACAACAAGGGCAGGTTTTTTTCAACTCCATATCGTGTCCGTGGGTTGGAAGTAACAGTTTTTGGACATACAAGGTTGTATGTCCAAAAACTGTTACTTTTCAGGATTCAGATCCACAAATGGGCAAAGGTAGCAGGTCGACAAGCTCGATCTGCTGCTTTTGATCCTTTTGTGGGACGCTGTAGTGTGAGTGTGAACCAGTAGGGCGTTAATCTAGCGAGAAAAAACCCCCCACAAAAGGTCAGAATATGGAGATAAGAGGTTTCTGCCCGGACGATACAAGCCTTGGGATGAAGTGGCCTTAACACTGATGATAACACATGTTATGGTAGGAGACAGACTGGTGATGGTGGTTTGTGGAGTGTATTGTTGGCAATAATGATGACACTTTGTAAGCCTTTGTTAGCTTTTACAAAGATTTTGAAAAACATCATTTTCCGAGGTTTTATAAATGCTCTTGTGTTTGTGCCTTTTTTGTCAGAGTTCCTTAACCATTTTCTGATGGTTCTTTGAGGCACCTTAAACCCTAGCATCCCAATAATAGGCGAACATTCTATGAAAATAGGTCCTGTTGTGACGTGTTGTGAGTGAGCATGTAGATCTGCTATTTTTGATGAAGAGATTTGGTGTAGAGGGAAAAGGAGGGGACACAGTATAGACCCCCTGGGAGACATCAAGTCAATGAAGTATATCGTCGTTGTCGGGTGGAAACCTTGTTTCAAAAAATTAAGCCCTGCTTCATCATACAAGGCTGTCGCACAAAAGTAGTGAAAACAGCAGATCTACAAGCACACAACTTAGATTATGCTTTCACATAATCACATGACCAAAATGTTTTACTGTACACAAGATGTACTTTTTTTCATGAAATCGTAGATCACAAGTTACTTCTGTCCTTGGAGTATAGCAGGCAGCCTACCATGGTGTTTTGGTGCAGAGCTGATGTTGGTAATTGTGGTACTAATAGTGGTATAGAGACAGCAACAAGCCTATAGTCAGAGCCAGAGGTATAGGTTGCATATCAGCTTAAACCTGCAAGTGTTGGGAGCTCATAAAAGCTCCAACGCAGTCGGTCATGTGAGCATGCACTCTCGCTAGCACGCTCGTTCACACACAGTTGACGACAAACGTGCTTGCACGCACACGCCGCGCGCACACACACACACACCGCACACACACACATCCTCGCTGACTCTCCAGTTGGCGCTTGGAAACCTGACACTGAAAGCAGCGGTCCAGTAATATTACCATAGTGGCCAACACACACCACACACACACACACACACGCGCACACACACACACACACACACACACACACACACACACACACATGTTCCCACTTGGCCCTGTCCATTTCTATCTAAATGCAGGTTGTGTCCCCATGCCTCTGGTGACAAATCCAACTGTTGCTCATTGATTCAACTGTTCCATGCCTAAGTCAGCTAAAAGAAAAACAATAACTCAATCTTCCATTTCAAGAGCACACAATATTCAATTCAGATTGTTTTAATCTGTTTCAACTACAGTATGCTGTAAAGACACTGTGTATGTGAGTGGCTTTGAGTGTATAG